>NW_024039254.1:487500-637500 GCF_016077235.1 Cyprinodon tularosa
ATTCAATCATCAACATACAACAGAAACTTCATCCCAAAATCAGAACATCTGAAGGATCTCAAACAGGAAATAATCTCCACTGACACCTGGACCAGGATGCAGCTAAAATGAAGCAAACTCACAGGACTGCTGCTCCTTGGCCCGGCTGGATGTCTTGTGGGACTGACACCAGATAGTGACGCCATCTTCCAGAAGCTTCAAGGTTCGATGTTTCTGCCAGCGAGCTGAGCGAACCTTCACCATACTGGAACCCTGCAACATCTGCTTCACATCTTCATCGTCCTGAACGCCTGGGGACAAAACAGATGGAAAAAGACACGTATGATGAAACGCAGAGTGGATTTGCTGTTTCTGCTGAATTAGTGGGAATCAATTAATAACATTATTAAACTATACATTATATACTATATATTTTTTCTATTAGGAGATGTCAAAATTTTAAAAAATTATCTATAATTTTATACTAATCTCTGTCAGAGTATCATCACTTTTTTTCATCACAATGTTTTTATCCCTGCTTACCTTATCAAGGCTGCACTTTAAAAAATGAAATAGTCTGGAGCGCTGTACTGGACGAAATTTCTTTCTGTTTACACTTGTGTGTACAAGATGACAAAATAAAATCTGTCTATGTCTAAGGATCAAAGAGATACAAAGAGATATATAATAGTTAATATTCTGATAATAAAGTCATGATATTAAGGTTTTTTGATAATAAAGTCTTAAATATCATTAAGAATAAAGTCACAACGATCAAAGTATAAAGTTGTAACATTAGGAGATCAATGTTTTAATATTGCCAATGAGAATGATAACATAACATTTTTATTATTTGATATATTTTATTCTTTACAGATTCCCCCCCATTGAACTTCTGGGTGGCCTTTTGGTCTGGCTGACCAATAGAAACGCTGTTGCTATCGTCTAAGCAGAGCAGATGTTCTTCTATTGGTCAGCGCACGGATCATCCAGAACTCTAGAGGGTGACATCTGTATTCTAAAATAATATAATTCATAAAACTGATTTGAAAACAAATATATATTTTATTTCAAAAAATAAACTTTAAAACAGCAAGCTGGGATGTAAGTAAGTAAGTAAAATTTAATTGTATAGCCACTTTTCACAGATAAAAATCACAAAGTGCTTCACAGTAAAAATGTAATACAATAAAACAAATGGAAACATGCAAACAAAGCCATAAAAACCACACGTCTAATTAAGATAATGGAAGATAATGGTTGATCTTTTACATTCACATTATGAAATACTCTCAGATGCCTTTTTTTTTTTTCAATTGAGAAGTTTTTAAAACGCATCTTCTTCAACTTTCCTGTTTTTTTAAATACGTTCTTTGTTTTTAATAATATTGGAATAAATTTCTCTCCATATCCCCAGAGGCCATCCGACTGCAGCTGTAACTCCCAGCTCTGCAGCGTCCGTCTGCTTCTAAATAAACACATCTATAAATCTGGAAGCAACGGTCGGATAAAAACTGATCCCATAACATAATTCTCTGTCTGAGTCTGAAGGATTATGATTTCCACAGTGACAGCAGGAAAGATGTGCTTCTGCTTTCCTTCGCTTAAGGTGATATTGGTGGTTTTGTCAGAAAGAGTTTAAACCTGCAGGTTAACGTCCGCTTCCTGTGGAGCGTAGATGACAGGAAGTGTTCAGCAGATTTATGTAAACACTGAATCTATCCAGTTTAACTTCCAGAGTAACAAAAAGGATAAAAATGACATCATCTGACTGTAACTGATTTCTAAACAAATCGTTTTTCCTACGTATATTGAAAAAAATGTGTTTCAAAGGGTTTTTGTCATAAAAGATAAAGCTTTTTAAATGATACATGGATCTTATTAATGAGAAAATATTGATTCAAATTCTCCCTAAAACCTTTACAACCCTGTGATGTTATACGGTGCCCAATCCTTCCTGACGCCTTTGATGCAAAGCAGGACCAGGAAACATGATTTCACTGCTAATTAAAAGATGTTGGCTTTTTCTATTTTTGTGCAGCTAAATTAGAATCAGAACAAAGAAAGTGGATCTTAACCTGGTTTGATTTTCCTTTGAGAAACAGGAATTAGAAAACAGGAAAGTTTTAAAATACAAAAACTGAAATGGAACCCAAATATTTTCTAAATTCTGCTCATCCCTTTTTTAATTTCCGTTTCTAGAAGGAATAATCCAAAAAGCTAAAGATTCGCTGACCGATCGAATCCAACTGGACTATAAAAGATGAAAACCAACAATAAAACCTGAGTTTGAACAGATCAGCAAAAAACAGAGTAAATAATAAACATATAAAATAATATAATATAATCATCCTAGATTAAAAAAAAAAGTTTTTCAAGCCTTCAAAGCACTATGCTTAAACTTTCTTGCAACCATTTAAAGGGAAGATCTAAGAAAGCAGTGAAGAGCAGAACTGAGGAAAACAGCAGAAGAGAAAAAATCAGTGAAACATTTGAACAAAGATCTGAGAAAAGGAGAGAAACCATCAAACCTCAGCATTTCCCCCATCAATCGGATCAATTGGATGGAAGTTTTATTGATCAAATCTAATAAGCATCACCAGAACAACCCCTACAAAAATAAAAGAAATCAATCAAAATTAGGAGCAACATTTGAATCATTTATTGTTAGATGAGGAAGAAAAGAGGCTGTTATTGGGAAACAACTGATCATATGGTGAGTCGACCTTTAACAGGAATAACAGCAGATGATGTCATAACCTTAATAACCACAAAAACTGAGACCTTCCAGCTCATATTATCAGATATTTTACTCTACTTCCCCATTAAAATTGTTAAATCAGTTATTTTATTTGCAGATTTATTTATTTTCAACATGTTTTACTTTGTAAGTATGTATCAACCCTAATTTTACCATTAGATTCATAGATTCAGTTCCTACCACAATAAAATAAACAAAAACATAGTTATTTTGGTTTGAGTATATTTCGTGTGTTAAAATGTGTAAAATTATAAAGAGTCATAATGTTATTGTTTTTTATTAGCCATTATGTAACAACTTTCTAACTAAGATGTTGTTACTTAACTAGAATTAAGCCCAATATTTAAAATAATATTTAGTTTGTTCTGTAAAAAAGCAGCATAAAGCAGTGGTTAGTAGAAATGAACAGATGAATCAGACCAGCTGGGTGGGTTTGGCCCCCAGGGGCCCCCTGGGTCCTCGGGGTTTTAGCACGGTCTCTGGCAGTAATCCCTTCTGCTCCAGTTTGCTTTAACGGAACATTGTGGATCCCAAAGCGGCTGCCTGCTGGTCCAGAGCGTAGAGCTCTGATTGGATCAGACGGAACCACATAACGGTCCTTGGTTCTGGTTCTGGTCTGGTTCTGGTTCGCGCAGAGCCCTGATTGGATCAGACGGAACCACATAACGGTCCTTGGTTCTGGTTCTGGTCTGTTTCTGGTCTGGTTCTGGTTCTACAGACCCTCCACTCTGCAGCTAAAGGTGCTTAGAGGGGAAAACACTCACCCAGATTCCTGAGAGGATCGATGGCCTTCGGTTGGGACGTCCCGGCTCGGTTCTTTCTGTGTTTGCTGCCCAGCATGACGCGCAGACGCCCGGCCGCTCCTTATGCGCGCCGCGGGATGGAGGACGGAGAGGAGGCGCGCCGCGCGCTGCGCCTCATCTTTTTATCCTGGCCTGGGGTCTGAGAGCCCCACTTCTTCTCAATCACATCAGCGGCATCCACCTGACGTCAGAGCCCACTAAGCCTTCCTCGGGAGATTTTCAAAATAAAAGTAGACCCTTTCTTATTATAACCCGAGTATAATTAGAGAGCAGCGTAATTAAAGACAGAAGCTGGTTATTCAGGAGCTCCATAAAAGCATGAAGCAGAAGTGATGAAAGAGACACCGCCTTGAAGCAGCTGACTCTGACCTTTGACTCAGGCATGAGGCGGTGGTGACGTGTTCTTCATGAGCCTACAGCCAATAGGCTTAATCACCAAGAGGTTAACAATAGTTCAGAAAATCATTGTGAAAACACTGATACCAGAATTATAAATAGCCTACAGAAAAATGTATCCTCCATCTGATATCAGAGATCTGATTGTTCCTTATGTTCCTAACAGAGCACTTTCTCTGACTGTGACTAACTGGATGTGCTCTCTTCATCCTCTGACATGGGAGCTGGCTCGGAGCTCGTCAGCCTGGCTGTGTGTTTCCTGGACGGGGCCGCCTGTGGAGCTGGTTGACAGTTGCCTTTTGTATCTATGCTTCTTTTTCTATATTTGTTTCTGTCTTCTCAAACCCCAGTCGGCCGCAGCAGATGGCCGCTCACTCTGAGCCTGGTTCTGCTGGAGGTTTCCTTACTGTTAAAAGGGAGTTTTTCCTCTCCACTGTTGCTACAAGCATGCTTAGTGTGAGGGATTGTTGAAGATCAATGAGTTGATGCAATCAGCTGGTTTTCCTTAGATAGAAAATTTTGAATCAATCTGACTGGATGATCTGGTGAACTGGAAAGTGCCTTGAGATGACAGGATGTGAATTGGCGCTATAGAAATAAACTGAATAGAACTGAATTTCTGCATGGAGTTTTCTAAAGGTACTCCAGCTTCCTCCCACAGTCCAAAAACATGACTGTTAGGTTACTTTGCTGGGAACCTGCAGAAATTGGTTTGTTTTTTAACCCAACATTTATAAAACAAAATTCACTTCATAGAAGGAATATTATATCAGATGACATCTTTATATCACCTAACATTAACTAAGAAACCATCACATTTTGTTACTTAAAAAAAACAAATATTTATATTATATTAAAATAAAATAATCTGTAAAGCTTTAGGAAAACGATTAGATAAAGTCACTTCTCTCATAATCCACCCTGATCAAACTGGTTTCATTAAAGAAAGGCAGTCAGCTGCTAACACACGCAGACTGCTTAATTTAATAGATTATTCCTACAGTAAAAATCTTAAATCCTAGATATTGTCTTTAGATGCAGAAAAAGCATTCGATAGAGTAAACTGGAAATTTTTATTCGCCACTCTACATAAATTTTATTTTGACAATTCCTTTATAAATTGGTTAAAAAATATTATGCAGCTTCCCAACAGCCTGTGTCAAGACAAATAATCAAACATCTTCCAGCTTTTGTCTCCAGAGGGGCACCAGACAGGGATGCCTGCTCTCCCCCTCACTTTTTGCTATTTTCATTGAGCCTCTGGCTGCTACAATCAGACAAACTAATGTGGTTAAAGGTATAAAAGGCATGAAAATAGAGCATAAAATTAGTCTTTATGCAGATGATGTATTACTTTATCTCCAGCACTCAAACACTTGCCTCTCTCAAGTGATTAGATTACTAGAATCTTTCTCAAAAGTCTCAGAATACTCTATAAATTGGTCTAAATCTATAATACTACCAATTAATTGCTCTCTACAGAATCCCTCAGGTCTACAATTGCAATCAGGAAATATCAAATATTTGGGAATTACTGTGTCATCTAAATTAGCTGAGTTAGAAAATAGAAGAGGACCTAGAAAGATGGAAATCGCTTCCGATCTCCCTTATAGGTAGGCTAGCCTCAATTAAAATGATGGTCTTACCCAGAATTAACTACCTATTTTCAATTATCCCAAATAAACCATCAACCGAATGGTTTAAATCTCTAGATTCTTCCATCTCTAAATTTCTTTGGAAGGACAAACCCCCTCGTATCAGCTTAAAAACACTACAGAAAACTAAAGACAGAGGGGGACTAGATTTACCTAACTTCCAACACTACTACTTAGCAAATAGATTACAATACATCTCTAAATGGATAAAACATAATCCCTTAGATGAACCCTGGATAGACACAGAACAGGAAATATGCAGTAATATCATAATTTCAGATTTGCCGTTTATTAGCTCTAAGATCAAACGGCACCCATGTTTCAAAAATATTAACATCAGCTCTTCCCTGACAGCATGGTGGGAATTTCTAAAAATAACGAAGTCATCACTTATCCCGTGCAGTCGTACACCCATCTGGAATAACCCTGACATTCTACAAAACGATAATGTGATAAACTTTCCGTACTGGAAGAATAAAGGTATTAACTATCTGGATCATTTATTTGAAGGTACGGAGTTTATCACATTCGCTAGATTATATTTTCAATATGGCATTAACAGAAATAAATTCTTAGAATATGAGCAAATTAAAGCTATAATTAGAAATAATTGTAAGCATATTGATGGAGGTTTACAAATTCCAGCTAATATATCAGAGTTTCTAAAGGTAAACCCCCCCAAACCACTGTCTTATACAGGACACTGACTAAACTGGATGATACAATATCTCTCCCTATTACTAAATGGGAGGAGGATTTATCAGTCAGCTTTGAACAAAACATCTGGGCTCAGATATGTCTAAGAACCTTTAACATGACTAGAAACCCCAATTTACAATTAATACAATACAAAATCCTCCCCACAGTGCACTATACAGGTCAAAGGTTATTCAGGCATGTGTTCTCTGCTCGCACCCTTAGCTCACCGCTACGTAGAGCTAGTCTGTGATCGTGGCGGGCCAGAGCGCTCAGCCACAGCCTATCATTGCTGTTATCACCACAGTCATCATCGCATCGTTATTTTTAAGCGTCATTGCCTCCTTGCTTGTTCAGCAATTTTGCCATTGCGCATCATCCCAGCTCTGCTCTTATTTCCAGACTGCTTGATCTGGCTATTGCATTTCCTTCCTCCTTGTCCAGTTTCACTTTTTAAGGGCTGCCTTCTGACTTTTATTTCGGTCTAGACTGCTTCTTGATTGGATCGGCATCATTCTGTCTGCAGCCATGCTTTAATTTTACAGGTGATGCCTTCATTTAGATGATACTCTTTCAACACACCTCCAGCCCCTCTTCCACCATCGTAGCTAAAGCTTCATCAGAGCGTAATTCCTCCTGGATTCTTACTGCGTTCCCTGTCTCATCTCAACCGGTCCGACAGAAGACCGCCATGTTGAGCCTGGTTCTGCCAGCGGTTTCTTTCCAATGGAGAGTTTTTCCTCTCTACGGTCGCTTCATGCTTGCTCATCACGGACAGGTTCTCTTAACCTGTGTTATCCAACTGGACTTCCATCTTCCAGGTCCCTGAGTGAAGCTCTAGTATCAGCTCACACAATCCACTGGATCTCCCCATAAAGCTCAGCAGACCATCTCTCTAACCAGTCTACAGACTGACCATCTTCCTCTATCTCCACTCCAACACCAGTTTCAGGTCTGGGGGGGAAACAGCCCTATTCTTTGCTATGTTCATGCATATCTATCGAAATTAAGCGTTATGTTTCCTGCCGAGGTCTGAGCGCTAAAGACCAAGTAATTGTATCTATAAATTTCTCCTAATTGTCTTTTTTCTTCATGTGAGTTTTTCAGATTGAACTATATATGCTCCCAAATGGTAAAATTATTATTGTCTGTCAATTATTAGACAGTGTAGGTGTCACGATTTGGTGTTGGATTGAGGACCCAAAAGCAGAGGCAAGTAGGCAGAGGTGAATTTAGGTGGGTTTAATGAGGTTCACAGATACGGAGGCAGGAATCAAAAATCCAACAAAAATAACAAACAAACCAGAACCAAGGAGACATCAGGGGAAACCAAACTCTAGGAGCCAGGGAGAGACGAGGTAAGCAGACAGACGTTAGACGAGGATCCAGCAAACAGGAACTGAAGAGGAAGGACTTTTAAAGGAGACAGAAACAAAGAGAGGGCTAACGAGAGGATTGAAAACAAGCGAGGACAGAGCAGAAAACAGAGCTAGGGATAGAGGACACAAGAGGGCAGCAGAGGACAACAAATGGAAAACCTGGAAGACAGGAACTAAGAAGAAAACAACAAAATAATAATTAAACACTAAAACAAGGAGCAAAGTAAAAACTGAATACTCTAAATAAACATAACAAACCAAAGACTGTGACAGTAGGATTACGTTCCACAGTTATGCTGATGATACTCAGCTATTCCTGCCTATAAATCGAGGTGAAACTAAGCCATTACCAAGACTATGGGCATGTCTGAAGACCTAAAAACCTGGATGACTGAGTCTTTGGACCAGAGTCTTTGAGAACTGAACTTGATTAGTCAATCATATTATCTGGATGGGATTAAATTGATCTAACACAATTAAGTAAAAAATCTTGGTGTTATTGTTGATCAGAACCTGTAACAAGATGGGGCCACTAAAAATCTAGGGGTGGCACACTTAATGTCATGTTGGGGTCTAAGCGTCTAACCCACATGCAGGGAAAAGGTTAAATAGTTTATTCATAAAGTTTACAATAATTGTGCACAGGATCTCCAGCCAATGCCGCCATTCTTCCAAGGCCAGTTTTATGGCGAGGAGTTCTCCGTCGCCGACGTCGTAATTTCGTTCAGCAGGGGTGAGTCTGCGGGAGAAAAATGCACACGGAAGAGTTCTCTGGTCAGAATCAGAACTTCGGGACAGAACAGCTCCCACCCCTGAGTCAGATGCATCCACCTCCAAGATGAACTGTTTGGAGGGGTCAGGTTGAATGAGGATGGGTGCGTTGGAAAACAGAGTCTTAAGTTTCTTGAAGGCTGCTTCAGCCTCAGAGGACCAGTGAAAAGTTCTTTTTGCTGATGTTAAGGCTGTTAGAGGTTGGGCTGTTTGGCTGTAATTTCTGATGAACCTACGATAAAAATTGGCAAATCCCAGAAATCTTTGAAGTTGTTTCCGGTTTTCAGGAGTGGGCCAGTCCAGAACCGCCTTGATTTTATCCTCAGATGGCCTCACCTGCCCGCCCTCGAGCACAAAACCTAGAAAGGTAACAGACGGGCGATGAAACTCGCATTTTTCAGCCTTGACAAACAACTTGTTTTCCAAAAGTCTTTGCAGGACCAAACGAACATGTTTTTGATGTTCAGAGATGGTTCTGGAGTAGATCAGTATACACAAAAACATTTAAAAAATCTCTCAAAACATCGTTCACTAGTGCCTGGAAACAAGCAGGGGCGTTAGACAAGACCGAAAGGCATTACCAGATATTCAAAACACCCAGAGGTGTTTTGAAGGCTGTTTTCCATTCGTCTCCTTCACGGATTCTGAGAAGGTGGTAAGCGTTTCTCAGGTCTAACTTGGTGAACACAGGGGCACCCTGAACCGGTTCAAAGGTAGAAGCTAACAGAGGCAACGGATATTTGTTCTTGATAGTTATTTGGTTTAACCCTCGGTAATCAATACAGGGTCGCAGAGATCCGTCTTTTTTGCTGACGAAAGAAAAAAACGGCTCCGAGTGGAGAAGAAGATGGTCGGATAATTCCAGCCGCTAGTGATTCATTGATATATTTCTCCATGGTCTCCCTTTCAGGTTTGGAGATGTTATAAAGCCGACTGTTCGGGAGTGGGGCCCCAGGGAGAAGATCGATGGCACAGTCATAAGGACGGTGCGGAGGGAGAGAAAGGGCTCTAGCCTTACTGAACACCGCAGCCAAATCATGATAATCAGGAGGTATAGCAGAGAGATCGGGCGGGTCAGCCTCCTGATGGTTTGCCGGCTGCTGAGTCGGTGTCATGATTGGTTACAGAGTAAGCCCAATATGCAGAACACACATGGAGGCTGGATAAAAAGTTTAACAAGGTTTATTGAATCACAAGCACATGAATATTGCACTGGAACTGGAACTGGTCTGGGGGCAGGTTTACTGGAGTCTGCAGGGATGACAGTTCAGTTAGCAAACGGACTGATGAGTTATGAGTCTTAGATATTTCTGAGGAATACCTTGAAGGAGTCCGGGTTTCTTTTTGAGAGAGGAAACTGTTGGGTCCAGAAACTGTTTGTTCAGCAGAGTCCAATAATTGCTTAAGCGTCTTACTTCTGACTTTGAGGGCAGACCTTGATTTGAGTTTCCAACTCTTAGCCAAGAGCTGCAGGGTAATCCACAGAAGAGTCTTCAGGTTTGGCTCACGAGAGCAGGCTAGGCAGGTTAAGCTCATCCAGAGCCTCAGGGAGAGACAGGATTCCTGTGAGGCAAAAAACAAGGAAGAGTTAGAATCTTATCTCATCTAAAGATAGCTAAGATTCTCAGGTTACAAGGCTCAGGTCGCTAACCAAACTAGATCAACACTGCGGCGTTGAAGCAAGGTCTGAAGGCAGGTTATATAGCGCTGGGTCTCTGATGATGAGATGCGCCACAGGTGTGTTGGAGGCTCGGCTCCAGAGGACCCACGGCGCACTCTGCTGGAGGCAAGGGCGTAGGTTTGATTTGAACTTTGGTGGGGACACTATTGGTCTGGTGTCATTGGTGCTGCAATATGCGTGCCCTTTTTTATGCTCGATGTGAGCATCCGTGCTGATAAGAGGAATTAATTGTTAAAAGAGAAAAGCAACATTTTGCTACATTAATAAAAATTTTATAAGCACTACACTCATTAGATGCTGTTTATCAATGTTTGAAGTATCACAGGCTCTGATGAATGTGGAATTAGGACTGTTTTCTACTTTGTAAAATGTTTTCATTTGCATGACTAATAGAGAAGGTAAATACAGTATTTTCTTTTGAAGATATAGAATTGTGCAGAGTTAAACCCCACTCTTATATTTTACCTACTATGCTCCCTCTGTATCAAGCAAAATAATACATTCATTAAAATATTAAGTTGAACATCTGGGCTGTAGTTACTCTGTATAGCCCATTTCATGTATTTTATCTAGGGCTGAAAAAATTAATCGTATTAATTGATTGTTTCAATAATCGTCAACTAATTTAGTATGTGATTAATCATTAACTGGAGAATGGAGACTATAAAACATAATATAAATGTAAAATGTCCCTTTCCCCTAAAGAGCAATCCACTTAGATCAGTAATTATACCAAAATTGTAAAAATACAATATATATATATATATATATATATATATATATATATATATATATATATATATATATATATATATATATATATATATATATATATATATATATATATATATACATATATATATATATACATATATATAATGTATAAGATTAAAAAAAATGTTTTGTCTGTCAATATTCTCCATCCAGAACTCCTCATGTGGAAATATTTTAGTTTCACCTGGTTTATTTAGACATCACCTGAAGCACTGAAGGGCCAGCTGCTTCACCTACAAGCTGCCCTGGATCATTATTACTGGATATCTGTGTTTCCTATAATCATATAATGTATAACTGTGTTTTTAATAGTAAGGGATTAAATGTAACACAACCTTTTATCATTGTCCTATATTGCTTACTGTCTGACTGTTTAAATAGCTCTTTACTGTATGTCTATTTTCTTTTTTAGTGGCATCATCTACAAACACAACACTAAGAATGAGCCGAAGTGTATTCAAATATAAAATAATTTTTAACAATTATAAAAGACAATATAACACTATCTTGTCTGTAATTTAACATTATCCAAAATAAACAGCCAGATTCAAGCATTTTTACCAGACATTAATGTTTGTACTAATTTAGACTGTGTGGAAATCTATGTACCGTAAGATAAAATCAATGTTTATATTCTTCCTTTTTTGTTCTTGTCTTTATCCTATTTCTAGAAGTATAAATAGCCAATAAAATAGAACTATTATTATGTGGAACCCTAATTATGCTTTTTAAACGAAAAACAGCAGATGTTTAGGCCCCATTTCTTGTTGTTATACTCTATAAGAGAAATAACACCTGCTAATAATTATACCTGAACTTCCTCAAAGAGTCATAAAAAATGAAAACAGTAATAGCAACTAAATATTGGTAAAAAGGAAACACTCAGTTTTTCTTTTTTAGTTGCGCTGTGGATAAGAATTAGAAATGTTGATGGCTTACAGCCTTTATTTGCCCATTTTTCCAGCAGTCTTCAGAACTCCTGGCTGACTCAGAATATTTCGCTTTATAAAAGAAAAAAAAGGTTTTTGTTTTTTAGTGTACATGATATTCATTTTTTTTAATTGGGACTAGTTTTGTAGCCTAATATGTATTGTAGTAGCATTCTAGTGTGAATCAATTTTCAGATTTGTGCTCCAAGCACGCCAGGACTAGAAAACAGCCAATCAGAGAGAGAGAAGGCGGAACCTAAGGCAGAACAACCAATGAGAGTGGAGTTAAACAGCGCAGCACAGTTCCATGCGCTGCCACATGAAAGGGACAGGAGAGAGCAGGCAGAGGAACTGCGAGAGGAAAAGAAGCCACTGCTGCAATAACTACTGCTGTAAATTATAAACATGTTGCTCACATCCAATTATTGGTAGGGACAATTAGGTCGGTTCAAAATTTTGGTAGGGACATGTCCCTATGGTCCCTATGCAAACCTACGCCCATGGCTGGAGGAAGGTGGTACAGCTCCAGATCCCAACAGTGCCCCCCTCTCAACGACCGCCTCTTGGCGGTCCAAAAGATGTCGACGGAAGGGAGCGCTCATAATCCTAAATCAGAGACGGATCGAGGATGTAGGAGCCAGGAACCCATTGGCGATCCTCCGGACCGTAGCCCTCCCAATCGACGACCAGGGTGGGTGGAGGGGAGTCGGATGGAGGGCACAAAGGGCTAGAGACAACTGGTTTTATCTGGGAGACATGGAACGTGGGATGGATGCGGAGACTCGAAGGAAGATGTAGGCATACGGCAGAGGGGTTTATAATCTGGGCAACCTTGTAGGGACCAATGAATCTGGGAGACAATTTTCGAGACATTCCCTTGAGGGGAATGTCCCGAGTGGAAATCCATACCTCCTGACCAATGACGTACTCTGGGGCAGGGCATCTTTTGGAGTCCGCGAAGCGCTTGGAAGACACGGAAGAGTGGTTGAGGGTGGCGATGGTGTCCCTCCAGATACGCTGAAAGCGGCGGATGTGGTGGTTGACTGATTTGACCAAAATCTCTCTCTCGTCTGCAGGAAAAAGAGGGGGCTGATATCCGAGACTAACCTGGAATGGAGATTGACTGGTGGAAGCAGACTTGAGGGAATTGTGGGCGTATTCGATCCATGTGAGGTATTGACTCCAGTCAGTGGGGTTGTTGGAGGTCAGGCAGCGGAGAATCGATTCGAGCTGTTGGTTCATTTTTTCTGTCTGACCGTTGGACTGTGGGTGATAACCAGAAGTAAGTGATGACTTACAATTCAGGGCAGCGCAGAAAGCCTTCCAGACTTGGGAGATAAACTGTGGTCCGCGATCGGAGAGTATTTCCTGGGGTATTCCATGGAATCGGAAAACATGCTTCACTAGGAGCTGTGCAGTCTGAAAGGCCGTGGGAAGTTTCCTGAGAGGAATCAGATGACATGACTTGGAAAATCGGTCGACGATGGTAAAAATAGTGGACATACCTCTGGAGAGTGGGACACCAGTGACAAAATCGATGGCGATGTGAGACCAGGGACGAGTTGGAACAGGAAGAGGATGCAACAGGTCAGAGGGCGGTTGATGTGAGGTTTTGTTTCTGGCGCAGATGGAGCAAGCCAAAACATACTCCTTCACATCCTTGTGCAAGGTAGACCACCAGAAACGTCTAGAAATCAAGGCGATAGTTCGGCTCACCCCCGGGTGAGCGGAAAACTTGGCTGTGTGCATCCATTGAGTCAGGCAGGATCTGACAGAAGAAGGGACATAGGTTCTGTTAGGAGGACCGTTACCTGGGTCAGGTTCAGAAGCTAGGGCAGAGTTTATGAGATCGGAGATCTCCCAGGAAACCACTCCAACAGTACAGGAGGCAGGAAGAACAGGTTCAGGCGTCTCGGATTGATCAGCAGAGTATAGACGAGAGAGAGAATCGGGTTTGATGTTCTTGGAGCCGGGTCTGTAAGATATAATGAGGTTGAACCGAGAGAAAAACAGAGACCAACTTGACTGACGAGGGTTAGCCTGTTTGGCGGACTGGATGTACGCTAGATTTCCCCAACGTCGTAGTTTTGTTCAGCCGGTGAGAGTCTAAGGGAGAAAATGCACAGGGGTAAATCCTTTGATCAGAGTCGAGTTGTTGGGATAACACAGCACCAACACCAGAGTCAGAGGCGTCCACTTCGAGGATAAATTGATTGGCAGGATCAGGCTGGATTAACACAGGAGCTCTGGAAAACATAGTCTTTAATTTTTCAAAAGCATTTTGTGCTTCTGGAGTCCATTGGAAGGTCTTTTTGACTGATGTTAGAGTTGTGAGAGGTAGAGCTGTCTGACTATAATTCCTGATGAAACGACGGTAGAAGTTGGCAAAACCCAGGAATCTCTGCAGCTGTTTTCGGTTCTCAGGTGTCGGCCAATCCAAAACTGCCTTTATCTTTTCTTCCGATGGCTTAACCTGCCCGCCCTCGAGCACAAATCCTAAAAAGGTGACAGAAGGTTGATGAAACTCGCATTTTTCAGCCTTTACAAAAAGTTTGTTCTCCAACAATCTTTGAAGGACCAGGCGGACATGTTTTTTATGCTCAGAAAGGTTCTTGGAATAGATTAAAATGTCGTCAATGTATACAAACACAAAAATGTTCAGAAAGTCTCTGAGGACATCATTGACGAGTGCTTGGAAACATGCAGGAGTGTTAGTGAGACCAAAAGGCATGACCAGATATTCAAACTGGCCCAAAGGGGTTTTAAAGGCTGTCTTCCATTCGTCACCTTCTCTAATCCTGAGAAAGTGGTATGCGTTTCTTAAGTCGAGCTTGGTGAAGACAGTAGCCCCTTGTACTGGTTCAAAGGCTGATGCTAGTAGCGGAAGTGGGTATTTATTTTTAACAGTTATTTGGTTAAGGCCTCTGTAGTCTATACAAGGTCTTAGGGAACCATCTTTCTTGCCCACAAAAAAGAAACCAGCACCCAACGGAGAAGAAGATGGACGGATTATTCCAGCAGCTAGAGACTCATTTATATACTTTTACAGCTAAGATTCTCAGGTAACAAGGCTCAGGTCGCTAACCAAACTAGATCAACACTGCGGCGTTGAAGCAAGGTCTGAAGGCAGGTTATATAGCGCTGGGTCTCTGATGATGAGATGCGCCACAGGTGTGTTGGAGGCTCAGCTCCGGAGGACCCACGGCGCACTCTGCTGGAGGAAGGTGGTACAGCTCCAGATCCCAACAGTCGGAGGGGCGGCGGAACGGAGACAGGAACAATGACAGGGAATAGACCAGGACTCCACATGCCTCTTAGACCAGTTAATATGTGGGTTGTGGAGTTGGAGCCAATCAAAACCCAGAACAACTGATTAGCTTGCAGATGGAAAAACATAAAATGAAATGGTTTCCCTATGATTCCCGGAGATTAAAAATTCTAGGGGTTTGCAGGGGCGCAGATAGGTTTTTGAAACTGTGGGGGACAGTTACTATAGGGCTTGGTTATCGTGACGTAAGCACTTCGCGTCGCCGCCATGTTGAATGCGTCTTTTACCGCAGCTCAGACTACTCCCTATGACTCCCGCATACTGTACTCCCTCTCAGCCGTGTTTTAATTTGATTAATTTCACCTTAACTTGATTTCAACCATGGTAAACCGTTGCTGTATTGTGGGCTGTAACAGCTCAACACATGATCGCCATGGAAACATAGAAAATGGGTTAACTTTCCACCGCTTTCCTGACTGGAGGCGTAACAATGGAGACCAAGCGTCAGAGATAAAGAGAGCTAGCTTGGATCGCGGCTGTAAGACGACCGAACATAACTTTCCACAGTATCCCGATGTCAATGAGAGTGTGTTCCCTGCATTTTCATTCTGGTAAGTTAAAGATGCACGGTTTTATTTTATAGCCTACATTGTTTCTTTCCTTCAAAGTTGGGATCTTTTACAGGAAAATAATAAAAACGGCAGCGGGAAAAGGCTCAAATACGTGAGAAACCCGGAGAGTTGGCAGTTAACGTTACTAACTACATCTTTGAAACACATAGCAGCTAGTTAAAAGTACATTACATGCGTGAGTGGTTGTTAGCATTAGCGGTTAGCAGTTGCTAAATTAGCAGGTTCCAGAGCCCCTCTGATCACAGCTTATCTTCGTACGAATTACTCTGTTCCCACTGTTTGCTGGCTTTATGATCTGCAGCTCCTGAACCCATCCATTCATGAACTGCATATGAGACTCCAAGGACTTGTAGCTTCGGAACTGTTTTGAAGTATAGGCGCTCACTCATCGGTGCTCAAAGTGGGCTGGCTTTCTTTTGTCCCGTAATCTCTCTTGGACAACTGAGACTGCGGAGACCATGCCCTCCATTGTCTGGGTGCTTTTTTGGAGCGATGTATTCAGCACTTCCAGTTCGCTCATTACATCTAAGGCCAGTGAGCCCCAGTAGCTCCAATTTCAGTAAAATCTCAGGCTTTTAAATGTTGTAAAATCACCCATAAGTTTTAGGTGTTTTAGTCCTTTATAATTAAATTTATACATTCAAAAAACATAAGGAAGTTATTATCAACGTCTCACTCTACTTTACAGCTTTGTATTAACATTGCTTTAATGTGTGTTATTGTGTACAGCTGGGGATGTTAAGGGCCACGTTAATTATAGATTAAATAATTTACTGTTCTGTAGTTTAAGCACTTGTCATATTTGTAACATCACTAGTCTTTCCTGTGACATGCACCTTTTATTTATTTATATATACACACACACACACACACACATATATATATATATATATATATATGAGAGAGAGATATTCTTTCCTCCGAGTTACAGTGACATAGACAAACTTGAAGATACATGACATCCTCAAATTTCTATTCTATTAAAATTTCTGTATCTGTATAATCGGTCTGTTCTATATGTTGTCTTCTCAATTCAGAAGGCCCCATGCCTGTCTTTGCCTAGGGCCCCAAATTTCCTAAATCCGCCCCTGTGTAGTGGAATTTGTCTAGCTTTGAAGTTCGTTTTTCTCATGATTCAACCTGTAACAACCTAAACCATTTGGCTTGGCATAAATACGGATTCAAGTAGCCTACTGTAGCCTACACATTTCTGAAAGACCCCCAACAACTCCAGAAAAAATCGGAACAGTCGATTTAATTATAAATAAATAAATGCCAGTCGATTCCCCCTGCCTCCCGCCTTATGACATTGGCACCTCTCTTCACGCTATTCTCACTGACCGTCTCTACTCTTTTTTTCCACGGCGACATCGAACAGACAACCAAAAAAATGCAAGGTGATATGATACCGCAATGAACAGTTCACTTACAGTTGGTGCTTTTCGAAAAAAGGATGCAATTGTTTTCTGTTTTTTCGGTTTGGCTGGCCTCATGTTGATGTCCGGACTCCGGAATTGGGAACTGTCCCGCCACTACTGTCTGTCTGAGTAACCATGGAAACCAGGCTCGAGACGTAAACGCCAGAGACAGGATAACTTTTAGATTAGAATCAGATTCTACGACGCAGGCCGCCTGCAGTTAAACAAAACGATTGCCCGTCTATGATCTGACTGTTTTATGTTGTTGTTGCAAAGCAGTAAATTAGAAAAAGCTTTTTGATTTTCTGTGAGTTTCGCCGTATGTTTTTTTTTTTTTTTTTTTAAATAAAAGTGGGGGGGACGGATTGAGGGTCATTCGAATCTGTGTACGTCAGAACACCCCTGACGTACACGCTATCTGCGCCCTTGGGGGTTTGGTCTGGTGCGTAATTTGAGGTAGTTGTTTGCCATCTAACGCTGAAACTCTCAGGGGTATAGTCAAAGGAGTATTCTCAAGATTTAATTGTTTGACCAAACTGGAGTCGATTAGGTTTCTTTCACAACCAGAGTCTATCATAGCCGACAAAGGGAGGGACTGATCTTCAAAAAACAGAGTTGCGGGTAACAGAAGTCGAGGCGATTTTTCAGTTTGGAGATGGTCCGCCAGACTCCTCATTTCCTCTGGCAGACCCCGGCTTTTACCTTAGTGGGACAGGCGGAAACAAAATGTCCGAGTTCTCCACAGTATAGGCAGAGGTTTTGTTTGAATCTCCTTTGTCTTTCTTCTGATGAGAGTCTGGTGTGACCGATCTGCATGGGCTCGGCTTCAGTATGCACTGTGGAAGAGGAAACTTCATTAGATCTTTCAAAATACTTCCGGATTAAAGCTGCCGCTTTGATCCGGAAGTCAATCGAAAAATCTGCCACTGTTCTGTTTCCTTGCTTTAGTTCTAACAATCTACGGGATTCAGTGGTCTTATCTGTATCTTGATTGAAAGCTTGCTTAAATTCCTTTATGAATTCATCATAAGTACAACCATACTCAGTCTTGGATGAGAATTTTGCTTCCGCCCACTCCAAGGCTTTACCAGACAGATGTGACAAAATAAAAGAAATCCTTCTTCCATCCCGAGAAAAGCTCTGAGGAGAATGATTAAAAATGATTGACCATTGAAACAGAAACCCCTTGAACTTACTCGGTTCACCAGAGAATCTTTCCAGGAGGGATGGGCGGAATTCAGAAAACAAAGGGTGGATTTCTGACCTGAGAGGTGGATTGGGATCCTGAACCGGAAGCAGAACGGCTTCAGTCACAGGTGTAGCAGTCTGTGAGCTGGATCTTTGGAGAAAGCTGTGATTTCTTGCAGGGTGCGGTTAGCCTCAGCTTGGCGTTCACTTAGCTCTTGTAGGGCGGAGTCATGGCTCTGAATGAGGACATGCTGCTGATCCAAGGTCCTTTTGAGTGAATCCGTGGGGCTAGTTTGTTGGCCAGAGTGTTCTGTCAAGTTGGGGTCTAAGCGTCTAACCCACATGCAGAATCACTCTTCAGACAGGGAAAAGGTTAAATATTTTATTCACAAAGTTTACAATAATTGTGCACAGGATCTTGGCTCGTCAGACTGGTCACGGGAGGGAAGCCACTAGAGGAGGACAGATCAGTTAGAGTGGATCCAGGAAACTTGCAGTTTTAAGGTGACTTGGATTAATACCTGCTGAGAAGGGTGACAGTGGCGTTGGATGTAGGAGTTTGCCCTGAAATCGAAGGGTTGACGGTTCAAGCCCCGACTCCGACTTTCATTGTCGTTGTGTCCTTGGGCAAGACACTTCACCTGCATGGTGGTCAGAGGGCCCGGTGGCGCCAGTGTACGGCAGCCTCGCTTCTGTCAGTGAGCCCCAGGGCAGCTGTGGCTACAATGTAGCTTGCCACCATCAGTGTGTGAGTGTGTGTGTGAATGGGTGAATGAATGTAGTGTAAAGCGCTTTGGTCAAGTCTCCTAACTTGAATAAAGGCGCTATATAAGTACATGCCATTTACCATTTAATACCTGCTGAGAAGAGAATCAGATCAGCAGGGGGGAACCTTGTGGGTCCAGAGGCTAGTCGGCAGGCTGAGGGCAGAGGCGGAGGCTGAGGCGGAGGGCAGACAGGCAGGTTCCAGGCAGTGATTGTTTTTCTCCAGGGTTAGACTGAATTCCAGATAAGTCAGGATCATTACTGGCAAACACTCTGGCAGGGAAGTGTCAGCCTCCTCCTCCTTAAGTAGGCCTCATGATGAGCAGATGGAAAACAGGTGTGTCGAAGTCAGCTCACGCCCTCAGGAGGAAGATGCTTAGGCACCCTCTGATGGAGAAAGTTAGACAAGCCTCCAGATCCCAACACTTAAACTTAAAGCCGAAATTTCAGGGTTTGAATCTAGAATTGTGGTAAACCTGCCTATAGAAATAATAAATACTTAAGTAAACACACCTACTAATATCTCAGCTTATTGTGTGATTTTTTATGTTACGTGACTGGCTGTGCATAATGGGATGCAATGATAAAGTGATGCTACTACAATTTACACTGGCTAGTGGGATGGCCAGGGCATTGCACAGGGTGGCTGTGGCCACCCCTGGCTACCGCCTGGTGGTGCCACTGAATGTGCCTGCTCTAGAGTCGATTCCTAGCAACATGTCAACAAACTGTACTTAAAAGCCATCAGCTGATCCAGACTGCTGCAGCCAGAGTTTTCATGAAAATTAAAAATAGAGATCATATCTCTTCTGTCTTAGTTGCTTTTTATTGGCTTCCTATTAAATCCAGAATACAATTTAAAATCCTACTTCTCACATATAAAGCCTTAGAATGGCCAAGCTTCATCTGATATCAGATGCTTTTTCTCATTGTAGCTTTGCCTCGTCTCTTCCTGTTTGGCTGTGACTCCATCCTGGAGAGAATTATCAGCTGTGCTGCTGCCATCAACACCTTTATTTCTAGATGTATGAGATCGGCCTGTTTTTCCAGTGTACTCCTGTTTCTCTGACTGTGACTGAATGGATGTGCTCTCTTCATCCTGACATGGCAGCTGGCTCGGAGCTCATCTGCCTGGCTGTGAGTTTCCTGGACAGGGCCGCCTTTTACAGCTGCTTTTTGCATCTCTGCTTCGGTCTTCTTGAACCCCAGTCGGCCTCAGCAGATGGCCGCTCACACTGAGCCTGGTTCTGCTGGAGGTTTCTTCCTGGTAAAAAGGAGTTTTTCCTCTCCACTGTCGCTACAAGCATGCTTAGTGAGAGGGATTGCTGAAGAGTCAATGAGTCGATGCAATCAACTGATTTTACCTAGACAGAAAACTTTAAATCAATTTGACTGAATGACCTGGCGAACTGTAAACTGCCTTGAGTTGATATGTGTTGTGAATTGGTGCTATAGAAATAAACTGAACTGAATTGAATATATAAGCATACTGAACTGAATTTAATAATTAAATAACGCTGGGTTCGGAACCCAACCCAATTGGTTTGTTTTTTAACCCAACATTTATAAAGCAAAATTCACTTCATAGCAGGAATATTATATCATATGACATCTTTATATCACCTAACATTAACTAAGAAACCATCACATTTTGTTGCTTTCAACAAACAAATATTTATATAATGAAGACTAAAATAAAACTGATGTTGATAATGATAATTTCAATGTTGGCAGTGTTTATTCTCTGGCCCAGTTCCCTTCTGTTGCTAGGAAACATAAGAATGGTCATGCCCCGCCCACCTGATGACTTTAAAGGACTAACATTCCAAATGCTTTGATGACATCACAGCTAGTCTACATAAAGGGGTTCCATAGTGCTAGCTCATTGTGCGATCAGCAGTCAGAGTCAGAAGCAGCTTTCAGAAAACTAGTTCACTCGTTCGTTCCTAAACCACTTCTAAGTGTTTGGAAAGAGTACTGAGACGACTTATCGCTTCTCCCTGATAGAATCTGAACGCTAAAATGATGGACAAGAAAGATATCTACAATCTGAGACAAGACCAGAAAATGAGAGCAAGTAGATCATCTGAGTTTAAGGCATGGCGTAAAAACCTCAGGTTTGCTATCCTTGCTCGTTACAGAGGAATCACTAAGTTGATTACCGAGGATGAATTTGAGCTGAATAATGTGGCTAACCCAGCTCCAGTAAAGTTCAACAGGACAATGTTCTCCAAAGGACAACGCAGAAACCCGGCTTCAATCCTTAGCAAGGATTCATCTGGTCTGTGGGCTCTGCGTAAAAAACGCAGGTATGAACTACTGGCAAACTTCAGGAAGATTCACGGGTCAGAGAAGGAAAATAAAGCCATGGCCTGCAGTGAAGATACGCCAGTCAGAAACAGAAAACTGCTACGTTTGCCGTTTCGTTTCAATCAAGGCACCACTCCTGACATGAATCCTTCCCCTTTGTGGAAAAGAAAAGAGCCCCACTGGTTGAAGAAATATAATTACATGGTTAGAAACAGGTCAGCAATGGCTGCACCAAAGCAGAGAGGCACCAAAAGCTTCAACCATGGAAGAAACAACATGAACCAGCCTCTCATCATAACATTCAATGTTCAGGATCAAAGAAAAAGTAGATTCAACAATGGACAAAAGGTTTCCAGACCTCAGACTGAGAGAACATGTCTTTGGAACAACAAGCTCAGTGCTGAGATATGTTCAAAAAGTACAAGATGCAACTTCAGACAGCAAACTGCAGGCTCCTTCCCAAGCAATTCGGGTAAAAGATTCACCCCTCGACAAAATAACAACTTCAACCGCAGACAAAGACAGAGGAAGAATCAAAGATGGTATCCACAGCAGGAACAGAGAGGACGCGTTTCCTTCTGGAACCAGTCAACAGGAAATGTAGCCCAGTCAAATGACCAATGTTGGACCAACAGAAGCAGCTTCAATAATTTCCATGGTCCTCAAACATTCAGAGGACAAAGGACAAGAAGAAATGGTGAAATGTTTAGGGGCTTCCAAGATTCCTCTGCCTCTGACAGTTTCTACAACAAAAATGGCATCAACAGATTCTCTGGCTACCAGCGGCTAAGAGCTCGTAAAGGAAAGAGAGGAAAGTCCAACTTCCAAAGTGTTTATTGAGCTCTGTTAAAAACCAAGTTCTATCAATAAAATTCGTCTAATGATCTTTTTCTCTCTGTGTGAGTTTTTCCAGATTAAAATAAAAGATAGATAGTTAAGAACTGTTAATATTTTGCCTAATTTGTCAACGTTTTAGGAGGGAAATTCAAAGTTTTATGAATAAATAAGGCTGAGAACTATCTGATGTACATTGAAGTCAGGAGGAGTTCAGCCCACTTATTACAACCTGGACAACTAGATTGGCAATACCAAGAGGTCTGTCTCAATCTGTGTATGAACGTATATATGTGGTTTAATTTAGGTGTTTTTCTTCAATATAGAATCAAACAGTATGAATCCAAAAAAACATGATCTTCAGTATGTTACATAAATTAGCAAAGAAAGGTCTTAAAATTGCCCATATTGATATATGCAGTCTTAGAAATGAAGGAAGTGAATTAACAGACATATTGAAACCAAATACTTTGCATATTGGCATTGTCTGAAACCCATGCAGACTCTACATTTGATGATGTAACTTCAATGATTGATGGATACAGCATTTTTAGCAATGATAGGACTATATATGGAGGAGTTGCTATCTATATACAAAATTATAGACCTGTTCAAGTGATGCCAGACTTTATGTATTCTTGTATTAAAGTACTTTGATAAAAATGAGTCTGAAACATCTAAAACCAATACTTATAGGGTGCTGTTACAGACCTCCAAATGGAAATAGGGAATATTTGGACACAATGTGTGTATTTCAACATAGACTGGAATTCTTCTGACTGTCCTACGAAAGTCCAAATAATGAGCACAGCAATCACTTAGACAACTTTTATTGTAAACACAACATAACATGTGGATTATCACAGATAATCAATAAACTGAATATGTATAAAAAGGATGGCACTGGATCAGCTTGCTGTATTGACCACATGTTTATAAATATACCACAAGTGTGCTCAAATAGCTTATCGGTGCCAGATGGTTGTAATGTTCACAATCTCATTGCAATTGTGAGAAAAACAAATGTTCCTAAATGGGGTCCAAAAAACAATAATGAAAAGAAGATTTAATCTTTTACAATATGAAGATGATGTAAGACATAGAAAGCTGTCAGAGGTTTTTCTACAAAAGGATCCAGAGAAGGCATTTCAGCTTTCTGATCAAACCTTGATGAGAACTGTAGAAAATCATGCACCAATAAAAAAATCTTCCTGTTTGAAATGTTTACAACCCGAGGTTGGATCAAGAATTAAACGATCTTATGAAAGAGAGAGATCGAGCTAAAAAAGCAGCAATTATATCTAAACTTAAATCACATTAGCAAGTAAAGTGTAAACGTAGAAATGTTGTAACCAAGGTATATAGAAGGGAAAATAAATTGTACTATGCTAATATTAGTGTTGCACCGATGATACCGATACCAGTATCAGGCGGAGCCCTGATCCAGCACTAAAATGGTGGTATCGGTATCGGCGAGTACAAACAAACAGGGCAGCGATACCATTTTGAGAGCCATAAGTTTATTAAACTATTGTCACCCATTCCTGGTAGGCAATAAAAAGTTCTACTGGATTCACTTTGTATTAGTCTTTTTCCTGCTTCACACAGGTAGACAGCAGCTTGACAAAGCCATGATGGCAATTATTATACATCCAAGTAGTATGCAGTTCTTCATATATACACACACATCAATTTCAAACAGATAGTATTGGTATGGTATTGGTATCGGCCAATAGCCAGGTATCGGGTATAAGTATTGGTGCCAAACAATGGCATCAGCGCGTCGGGGCTAAAAAATGGCATTGGTGCAACACTAACTATTATAGAAATAAAACATGATAAAGGCGGAAAGAAAATCTCTGAAAGCCTTCCAAAGAGACACATGGGTTCAAATAAAGACCAAGGATATCAACACGCTCACAGACCACATCAACGAAGTGGACAGAAACATCAAGTTCCCCTGGGAAGACGTGAAAGATGACAGCCATGTTTTCCTGGACTGCGCGGTGCGCATCATGGAAGACAGACAACTCAAGATAGAAGTCTACAGGAAACCCACACACACCGACCAGTGTGGGTTTCAAAAGAACTACGACTAAAAAAGGATTCCTGAAATACAAAGGACATAAAAATTACCTTAACCTTTTATAGGCCAAATTACCATTATTCGATTACTAGAACACACCTTATAAATGGAGCCCCCCCCCCATCCCCCCATCCCTCAGTGAGGGCTAGAAGCACAAGACTTCTATACAGCTATTCAGCTAAGATGCTGGCATTTGACCAATTAAATGAGTCTTTGACGATATTAGACTTGGACATTATTTGTCTTTCTGTATACACAGAGAGTATACAAAACAACATTTCTTTTCATATACCCCTTTTATATTACCTACTATAAATTAGATTGAAAATGAAGTTAATTTGTTAAGAAAAAAAGCTAAAAAGCTAATTAAAAGGTAAAAAACTAAATTAAAAAAACTTAAAAATATAGGTTTAAAAAGTAAAAAATGGAAATGCCTGTATCTGTCATGATCGGTTTAACGAATCTGACCCACATGCAGAGAAACCACTCAGAGAGCACGGAAAAAGTTGAACAGGTTTATTGAGTGGGTTAAACAGGAGTTGGATCTGGAACTGGGTAGGTAACCTGGAACTGGAAGTGAGAAGGGAAGTTCAGTGGTCAGTTCAGGTACCGTGGGATTACTCTATAAATCTATAGTAATACGTAATTAGCTGATTTACCAAAACTCAACCACATCCCTCTTTTAAAAAAGATAGAGGAGGACCTAGAAAGATGGAAATCGCTTCCGATCTCCCTTATGGGTAGGCTAGCCTCAATGAAAATGTTGGTCTTACCCAGAATTAACTACCTATTTTCAATGATCCCAAAAAAACCATCACCCGACTGGTTTAAATCTCTAGATTCTTCCATCTCTAAATTTCTTTGGAAGGACAAACCCCCTCATATCAGCTTAAAGACATTACAGAAAACTAAAGACAGAGGGGGACTAGATTTACCTAACTTCCAACACTACTACTTAGCAAATAGATTACAATACATCTCTAAATGGATAAAACATTATCCCTTAGATGAGCCCTGGATAGATACAGAAAAAGGAAATATGTAGTAATATCATAATTTCAGATTTACCGTTTATTAGCTCTAATATCAAACGGCACTCATGTTTTAAAAATATTAACATCAAATCCACTTGTGAAAGTAAAATCTGTTGGGCTCTTTTTGGCATCAAGACAATTATTCTTATTGCCACATTGCCAGACAGGATACTTAAAAAAAAAGAAAAAAAAAGAAAAAGAAAATAAGAATGGTCATGCCCCGCCCACCTGATGACTTTAAAGGACTAACATTCTAAATGCTTTGATGACATCACAGCTAGTCTACATAAAGGGGTTCCATAGTGCTAGCTCATTGTGCGATCAGCAGTCAGAGTCAGAAGCAGCTTTCAGAAAACTAGTTCACTCGTTCGTTCCTAAACCACTTCTAAGTGTTTGGAAAGAGTACTGAGACGACTTATCGCTTCTCCCTGATAGAATCTGAACGCTAAAATGATGGACAAGAAAGATATCTACAATCTGAGACAAGACCAGAAAATGAGAGCAAGTAGATCATCTGAGTTTAAGGCATGGCGTAAAAACCTCAGGTTTGCTATCCTTGCTCGTTACAGAGGAATCACTAAGTTGATTACCGAGGATGAATTTGAGCTGAATAATGTGGCTAACCCAGCTCCAGTAAAGTTCAACAGGACAATGTTCTCCAAAGGACAACGCAGAAACCCGGCTTCAATCCTTAGCAAGGATTCATCTGGTCTGTGGGCTCTGCGTAAAAAACGCAGGTATGAACTACTGGCAAACTTCAGGAAGATTCACGGGTCAGAGAAGGAAAATAAAGCCATGGCCTGCAGTGAAGATACGCCAGTCAGAAACAGAAAACTGCTACGTTTGCCGTTTCGTTTCAATCAAGGCACCACTCCTGACATGAATCCTTCCCCTTTGTGGAAAAGAAAAGAGCCCCACTGGTTGAAGAAATATAATTACATGGTTAGAAACAGGTCAGCAATGGCTGCACCAAAGCAGAGAGGCACCAAAAGCTTCAACCATGGAAGAAACAACATGAACCAGCCTCTCATCATAACATTCAATGTTCAGGATCAAAGAAAAAGTAGATTCAACAATGGACAAAAGGTTTCCAGACCTCAGACTGAGAGAACAGTTCATTGGAACAACAAGCTCAGTGCTGAGATATGTTCAAAAAGTACAAGATGCAACTTCAGACAGCAAACCGCAGGCTCCTTCCCAAGCAATTCGGGTAAAAGATTCACCCCTCGACAAAATAACAACTTCAACCGCAGACAAAGACAGAGGAAGAATCAAAGATGGTATCCACAGCAGGAACAGAGAGGACGCGTTTCC
Source organism: Cyprinodon tularosa (assembly GCF_016077235.1). NCBI lineage: Eukaryota > Metazoa > Chordata > Actinopteri > Cyprinodontiformes > Cyprinodontidae > Cyprinodon > Cyprinodon tularosa. The sequence continues at coordinate 514,174 of NW_024039254.1, forward strand.
TTCTGGAACCAGTCAACGGGAAATGTAGCCCAGTCAAATGACCAATGTTGGACCAACAGAAGCAGCTTCAACAATTTCCATGGTCCTCAAACATTCAGAGGACAAAGGACAAGAAGAAATGGTGAAATGTTTAGGGGCTTCCAAGATTCCTCTGCCTCTGACAGTTTCTACAACAAAAATGGCATCAACAGATTCTCTGGCTACCAGCGGCTAAGAGCTCGTAAAGGAAAGAGAGGAAAGTCCAACTTCCAAAGTGTTTATTGAGCTCTGTTAAAAACCAAGTTCTATCAATAAAATTCGTCTAATGATCTTTTTCTCTCTGTGTGAGTTTTTCCAGATTAAAATAAAAGATAGATAGTTAAGAACTGTTAATATTTTGCCTAATTTGTCAATGTTTTAGGAGGGAAATTCAAAGTTTTATGAATAAATAAGGCTGAGAACTATCTGATGTACATTGAAGTCAGGAGGAGTTCAGCCCACTTATTACAACCTGGACAACTAGATTGGCAATACCAAGAGGTCTGTCTCAATCTGTGTATGAACGTATATATGTGGTTTAATTTAGGTGTTTTTCTTCAATATAGAATCAAACAGTATGAATCCAAAAAAGCATGATCTTCAGTATGTTACATAAATTAGCAAAGAAAGGTCTTAAAATTGCTCATATTGATATATGCAGTCTTAGAAATGAAGGAAGTGAATTAACAGACATATTGAAACCAAATACTTTGCATATTGGCATTGTCTGAAACCCATGCAGACTCTACATTTGATGATGTAACTTCAATGATTGATGGATACAGCATTTTTAGCAATGATAGGAATATATATGGAGGAGTTGCTATCTATATACAAAATTATAGACCTGTTCAAGTGATGCCAGACTTTATGTATTCTTGTATTAAAGTACTTTGATAAAAATGAGTCTGAAACATCTAAAACCAATACTTATAGGGTGCTGTTACAGACCTCCAAATGGAAATAGTGAATATTTGGACACAATGTGTGTATTTCAACATAGACTGGAATTCTTCTGACTGTCCTACGAAAGTCCAAATAATGAGCACAGCAATAACTTAGACAACTTTTATTGTAAACACAACATAACATGTGGATTATCACAGATAATCAATAAACTGAATATGTATAAAAAGGATGGCACTGGATCAGCTTGCTGTATTGACCACATGTTTATAAATATACCACAAGTTTGCTCAAATAGCTTATCGGTGCCAGATGGTTGTAATGTTCACAATCTCATTGCAATTGTGAGAAAAACAAATGTTCCTAAATGGGGTCCAAAAAACAATAATGAAAAGAAGATTTAATCTTTTACAATATGAAGATGATGTAAGACATAGAAAGCTGTCAGAGGTTTTTCTACAAAAGGATCCAGAGAAGGCATTTCAGCTTTCTGATCAAACCTTGATGAGAACTGTAGAAAATCATGCACCAATAAAAAAATCTTCCTGTTTGAAATGTTTACAACCCGAGGTTGGATCAAGAATTAAACGATCTTATGAAAGAGAGAGATCGAGCTAAAAAAGCAGCAATTATATCTAAACTTAAATCACATTAGCAAGTAAAGTGTAAACGTAGAAATGTTGTAACCAAGGTATATAGAAGGGAAAATAAATTGTACTATGCTAATATTAGTGTTGCACCGATGATACCGATACCAGTATCAGGCGGAGCCCTGATCCAGCACTAAAATGGTGGTATCGGTATCGGCGAGTACAAACAAATAGGGCACTGATACCATTTTGAGAGCCATAAGTTTATTAAACTATTGTCACCCATTCCTGGTAGGCAATAAAAAGTTCTACTGGATTCACTTTGTATTAGTCTTTTTCCTGCTTCACACAGGTAGACAGCAGCTTGACAAAGCCATGATGGCAATTATTATACATCCAAGTAGTATGCAGTTCTTCATATATACACACACATCAATTTCAAACAGATAGTATTGGTATGGTATTGGTATCGGCCAATAGCCAGGTATCGGGTATAAGTATTGGTGCCAAACAATGGCATCAGCGCGTCGGGGCTAAAAAATGGCATTGGTGCAACACTAACTATTATAGAAATAAAACATGATAAAGGCGGAAAGAAAATCTCTGAAAGCCTTCCAAAGAGACACATGGGTTCAAATAAAGACCAAGGATATCAACACGCTCACAGACCACATCAACGAAGTGGACAGAAACATCAAGTTCCCCTGGGAAGACGTGAAAGATGACAGCCATGTTTTCCTGGACTGCGCGGTGCGCATCATGGAAGACAGACAACTCAAGATAGAAGTCTACAGGAAACCCACACACACCGACCAGTGTGGGTTTCAAAAGAACTACGACTAAAAAAGGATTCCTGAAATACAAAGGACATAAAAATTACCTTAACCTTTTATAGGCCAAATTACCATTATTCGATTACTAGAACACACCTTATAAATGGAGCCCCCCCCCCATCCCCCCATCCCTCAGTGAGGGCTAGAAGCACAAGACTTCTATACAGCTATTCAGCTAAGATGCTGGCATTTGACCAATTAAATGAGTCTTTGACGATATTAGACTTGGACATTATTTGTCTTTCTGTATACACAGAGAGTATACAAAACAACATTTCTTTTCATATACCCCTTTTATATTACCTACTATAAATTAGATTGAAAATGAAGTTAATTTGTTAAGAAAAAAAGCTAAAAAGCTAATTAAAAGGTAAAAAACTAAATTAAAAAAACTTAAAAATATAGGTTTAAAAAGTAAAAAATGGAAATGCCTGTATCTGTCATGATCGGTTTAACGAATCTGACCCACATGCAGAGAAACCACTCAGAGAGCACGGAAAAAGTTGAACAGGTTTATTGAGTGGGTTAAACAGGAGTTGGATCTGGAACTGGGTAGGTAACCTGGAACTGGAAGTGAGAAGGGAAGTTCAGTGGTCAGTTCAGGTACCGTGGGATTACTCTATAAATCTATAGTAATACGTAATTAGCTGATTTACCAAAACTCAACCACATCCCTCTTTTAAAAAAGATAGAGGAGGACCTAGAAAGATGGAAATCGCTTCCGATCTCCCTTATGGGTAGGCTAACCTCAATGAAAATGTTGGTCTTACCCAGAATTAACTACCTATTTTCAATGATCCCAAAAAAAACCATCACCCGACTGGTTTAAATCTCTAGATTCTTCCATCTCTAAATTTCTTTGGAAGGACAAACCCCCTCATATCAGCTTAAAGACATTACAGAAAACTAAAGACAGAGGGGGACTAGATTTACCTAACTTCCAACACTACTACTTAGCAAATAGATTACAATACATCTCTAAATGGATAAAACATTATCCCTTAGATGAGCCCTGGATAGATACAGAAAAAGGAAATATGTAGTAATATCATAATTTCAGATTTACCGTTTATTAGCTCTAATATCAAACGGCACTCATGTTTTAAAAATATTAACATCAAATCCACTTGTGAAAGTAAAATCTTTTGGGCTCTTTTTGGCATCAAGACAATTATTCTTATTGCCACATTGCCAGACAGGATACTTAAAAAAAAAGAAAAAAAAAGAAAAAGAAAATAAGAATGGTCATGCCCCGCCCACCTGATGACTTTAAAGGACTAACATTCTAAATGCTTTGATGACATCACAGCTAGTCTATATAAAGGGGTTCCATAGTGCTAGCTCATTGTGCGATCAGCAGTCAGAGTCAGAAGCAGCTTTCAGAAAACTAGTTCACTCGTTCGTTCCTAAACCACTTCTAAGTGTTTGGAAAGAGTACTGAGACGACTTATCGCTTCTCCCTGATAGAATCTGAACGCTAAAATGATGGACAAGAAAGATATCTACAATTTGAGACAAGACCAGAAAATGAGAGCAAGTAGATCATCTGAGTTTAAGGCATGGCGTAAAAACCTCAGGTTTGCTATCCTTGCTCGTTACAGAGGAATCACTAAGTTGATTACAGAGGATGAATTTGAGCTGAATAATGTGGCTAACCCAGCTCCAGTAAAGTTCAACAGGACAATGTTCTCCAAAGGACAACGCAGAAACCCGGCTTCAATCCTTAGCAAGGATTCATCTGGTCTGTGGGCTCTGCGTAAAAAACGCAGGTATGAACTACTGGCAAACTTCAGGAAGATTCACGGGTCAGAGAAGGAAAATAAAGCCATGGCCTGCAGTGAAGATACGCCAGTCAGAAACAGAAAACTGCTACGTTTGCCGTTTCGTTTCAATCAAGGCACCACTCCTGAAATGAATCCTTCCCCTTTGTGGAAAAGAAAAGAGCCCCACTGGTTGAAGAAATATAATTACATGGTTAGAAACAGGTCAGTAATGGCTGCACCAAAGCAGAGAGGCACCAAAAGCTTCAACCATGGAAGAAACAACATGAACCAGCCTCTCATCATAACATTCAATGTTCAGGATCAAAGAAAAAGTAGATCCAACAATGGACAAAAGGTTTCCAGACCTCAGACTGAGAGAACAGTTCATTGGAACAACAAGCTCAGTGCTGAGATATGTTCCAAAAGTACAAGATGCAACTTCAGACAGCAAACTGCAGGCTCCTTCCCAAGCAATTCGGGTAAAAGATTCACCCCTCGACAAAATAACAACTTCAACCGCAGACAAAGACAGAGGAAGAATCAAAGATGGTATCCACAGCAGGAACAGAGAGGACGCGTTTCCCTCTGGAACCAGTCAACAGGAAATGTAGCCCAGTCAAATGACCAATGTTGGACCAACAGAAGCAGCTTCAACAATTTCCATGGTCCTCAAACATTCAGAGGACAAAGGACAAGAAGAAATGGTGAAATGTTTAGGGGCTTCCAAGATTCCTCTGCCTCTGACAGTTTCTACAACAAAAATGGCATCAACAGATTCTCTGGCTACCAGCGGCTAAGAGCTCGTAAAGGAAAGAGAGGAAAGTCCAACTTCCAAAGTGTTTATTGAGCTCTGTTAAAAACCAAATTGTATCAATAAAATTCTTCTAATGATCTTTTTCTCTCTGTGTGAGTTTTTCCAGATTAAAATAAAAGATAGATAGTTAAGAACTGTTAATATTTTGCCTAATTTGTGAATGTTTTAGGAGGGAAATTCAAAGTTTTATGAATAAATAAGGCTGAGAACTATCTGATGTACATTGAAGTCAGGAGGAGTTCAGCCCACTTATTACAACCTGGACAACTAGATTGGCAATACAAAGAGGTCTGTCTCAATCTGTGTATGAATGTATATATGTGGTTTAATTTAGGTGTTTTTCTTCAATATAGAATCAAACAGCATGAATAAAAAAAACAACATGATCTTCAGTATGTTACATAAATTACCAAAGAAAGGTCTTAAAATTGCCCATATTGATATATGCAGTCTTAGAAATAAATGAAGTGAATTAACAGACATATTGAAACCAAATACTTTGCATATTGGCATTGTCTGAAACCCATGCAGACTCTACATTTGATGATGCAACTTCAATGATTGATGGATACAGCATTTTTAGCAATGATAGGAATATATATGGAGGAGTTGCTATCTATATACAAAATTATAGACCTGTTCAAGTGATGCCAGACTTTATGTATTCTTGTATTAAAGTACTTTGATAAAAATGAGTCTGAAACATCTAAAACCAATACTTATAGGGTGCTGTTACAGACCTCCAAATGCAAATAGTGAATATTTGGACACAATGTGTGTATTTCAACATAGACTGGAATTCTTCTGACTGTCCTACGAAAGTCCAAATAATGAGCACAGCAATAACTTAGACAACTTTTATTGTAAACACAACATAACATGTGGATTATCACAGATAATCAATAAACTGAATATGTATAAAAAGGATGGCACTGGATCAGCTTGCTGTATTGACCACATGTTTATAAATATACCACAAGTTTGCTCAAATAGCTTATCGGTGCCAGATGGTTGTAATGTTCACAATATCTTTGCAATTGTGAGAAAAACAAATGTTCCTAAATGGGGTCCAAAAACCAATAATGAAAAGAAGATTTAATCTTTTACAATATGAAGATGATGTAAGACATAGAAAGCTGTCAGAGGTTTTTCTACAAAAGGATCCAGAGAAGGCATTTCAGCTTTCTGATCAAACCTTGATGAGAACTGTAGAAAATCATGCACCAATAAAAAAATCTTCCTGTTTGAAATGTTTACAACCCGAGGTTGGATCAAGAATTAAACGATCTTATGAAAGAGAGAGATCGAGCTAAAAAAGCAGCAATTATATCTAAACTTAAATCACATTAGCAAGTATAGTGTAAACGTAGAAATGTTGTAACCAAGGTATATAGAAGGGAAAATAAATTGTACTATGCTAATATTAGTGTAGCACCGATGATACCGATACCAGTATCAGGCAGAGCCCTGATCCAGCACTAAAATGGTGGTATCGGTATCGATACCATTTTGAGAGCCAAAAGTTTATTAAACTATTGTCACCCATTCCAGGTAGGAAATAAAAAGTTCTACTGGATTCACTTTGTTTTAGTCTTTTTCCTGCTTCACAAAGGTAGGCAGCAGCTTGACAAAGCCAAGATGGCAATTATTTTACATCCAAGTAGTATGCAGTTGTTCATATTTACACACACATCAATTTCAAACAGATAGTATTGGTATGGTATTGGTATCGGCCAATAGCCAGGTATCGGGTATCGGTATTGGTGCCAAACAATGGCATTAGCGCATCGGGTATAGGGGCTAAAAAATGGCATTGGTGCAACACTAACTATTATAGAAATAAAACATGATAAAGGCGGAAAGAAAATCTCTGAAAGCCTTCCAAAGAGACACATGGGTTCAAATAAAGACCAAGGATATCAACACGCTCACAGAACACATCAACGAAGTGGACAGAAACATCAAGTTCCCCTGGGAAGACGTGAAAGATGACAGCCATGTTTTCCTGGACTGCGCGGTGCGCATCATGGAAGACAGACAACTCAAGATAGAAGTCTACAGGAAACCCACACACACCGACCAGTGTGGGTTTCAAAAGAACTACGACTAAAGAAGGATTCCTGAAATACAAAGGACATAAAAATTACCTTAACCTTTTATAGGGCAAATTACCCTTATTTGATTACTAGAACACACCTTATAAATGGATATATATATCTATATATATAATATAATTTTAAAAAGTAACAAATGGAATTGCTTGTATCTGTCATGATCGGTTTAACGAATCTGACCCACATGCAGAGAAACCACTCAGAGAGCACGGAAAGACTTTAACAGGTTTATTGAGTGGGTTAAACAGGAGTTGGATCTGGAACTGGGTAGGTAACCTGGAACTGGAAGTGAGAAGGGAAGTTCAGTGGTCAGTTCAGGTACCGTGGGATTACTCTATAAATCTATAGTAATACGTAATTAGCTGATTTACCAAAACTCAACCACATCCCTCTTTTAAAAAAGATAGAAGAGGACCTAGAAAGATGGAAATTGCTTCCGATCTCCCTTATGGGTAGGCTAACCTCAATGAAAATGATGGTCTTACCCAGAATTAACTACCTATTTTCAATGATCCCAAATAAACCATCAACCGAATGGTTTAAATCTCTAGATTCTTCCATCTCTAAATTTCTTTGGAAGGACAAACCCCCTCGTATCAGCCTAAAGACACTACAGAAAACTAAAGACAGAGGGGGACTAGATTTACCTAACTTCCAACACTACTACTTAGCAAATAGATTACAATACATCTCTAAATGGATAAAACATAATCCCTTAGATGAGTCCTAAATAGACACAAAACAGGAAATATGCAGTAATATCATAATTTCAGATTTACCGTTTATTAGCTCTAAGATCAAACAGCACTCATGTTTTAAAAATATTAACATCAGCTCTTCCCTGACAGCATGGTGGGAATTTCTTAAAATAACGAAGTCGTACACCCATCTGGAATAACCCTGACATTCTACAAAACAATAATGTGATAAACTTTCCGTACTGGAAGAATAAAGGTATTACATATCTGGATCATTTGTTTGAAGGTACGGAGTTTATCACATTTGCTGGATTAAACTTGCAATATGGCATTAACAGAAATAAATTCTTAGAATATGAACAAATGAAAGCTATAATTAGAAATAAATTTAAGCATATTGATGGAGGTTTACAAATTCCAACTAAAATATCAGAGTTTCTAGAGTTAACCCCCCCCAAACTACTGTCTAAGTTATACAGGACACTGACTAAACTGGATGATACAATATCTCTCCCTATTACTAAATGGGAGGAGGATTTATCAGTCAGCTTTGAACAAAACATCTGGGCTCAGATATGTCTAAGAACTTTTAACATGACTAGAAACCCTAATTTACAATTAATACAATACAAAATCCTCCACAGAGTTCACTATACAGGTCAACGATTGTTCAAGGTGGGTGTTAAATAATCTAATATCTGTCCACAGTGTGCAGGCAATCAACTTGATAATTATATTCACGCGTTATGGTTATGCACGCTGGTTCAGAGGTTCTGGGTTCAGGTATGTAAGGACTTATCACTGCGCCTGGGTTGTAAAATCTCACTTTCCCCTTCATGAAGTAGAAGATGATGAGAAAAAGAGAGCAGAAAGAAAAGTGAAAGAAAAGTGAAATGTTGCTCAAAGATCATCCTGCACATTAAGAGGATGTTTGGCTCAACCTGCTGCTGTGAAGCAGGATTCTCCACCATGAACAGAATCAACAATAAATCTGGATCCAGGCTCACAATGAGCTCCTTGATATGTGCTTGAGAATGGCTTAGTCTCCATTCAAACTCACAATTATAAATTTAAATTACTAAATTATTGCAAGTGAAATTTCTCATTTTAGTCCATATAACTTACTTATAAAAGTTGAGCTCACTCAGTATGTCTAAGTTAGACTTGCTAGACTAGACTAAAAGAAGGAAGCCTTCTCAATTCAAATGTCATTCAAATGACATTTGAATTGAGAAAGCTTCCTGGAGAGGTGGCGAAATGTCTTCAAATCTTGGAAACCAAGTCCAGTGGATATTTTTTGAATTTTTACGGAATAAAAAAAAAATATATATATAAATATAAAAAATATAACGGCGGATGTCTGGGGGACAGTGATTGGCCTACATGTTATGAATGCTGGCGTACCATAAAGAATAAATTATGAACAGTTTAGTTTGTGCCTTTAACTCGTTGCCCAAAGGAAGACGTTACTGGATATAACCTAACAGAATATCTTTAGAACGGCTCCAAATGACACAAAACTCATTTGGGTGAGTAGAACATGATGTAATAACGTAAAATCAAGGGCCCAATGTAAAAAAAACGGTGTTCCCCTTTAACTCCCTAGTAGTAGAAATATCCCTTTTAAATTCACCTGTTAACGATCCCCCGTTCCAGTCAATATAACCTCCCAATAATATCACATTATTATCCAATTTTAATATTATCTTGCACAAAAAGATTGTTTTATTTACTGTATTTTTATTTTCCAGCAGTTTAGTATCATGTTAACCATTTGGTAATGAACTCCACCACCCTGCACACTTGCCAAGCATTTGCTGTTTGCTCTACATTTGACATAGTCACTCAGGAGCGGATTCACCATTAGGCAAAACTAAACAGTTGCCTAGGGCCCCAAGTTCCCGGGGGCCCCATAAAACTCCATTTACATGTAATGCAGCTATTCCTTATTTGTGCACATTAATTATGTTTTTGATTAAAATCCTTTTGGTAAAATACCATCAGAACGCTTATAATATTAAAGGGGAACGCCATTTTTTTTTTTACATTGGGGCTGGATTTTACATTATTACATCATGTTCTACTCACTAAGACACATTAAGCCAAGGATTTAGATTCCCATTTTTAACAAATAAATAGATTTTTTTATTTTTCTTTCCACATAATCTCTTAAAGGTTAAACCAACCACCTGCCTAGGAGTAAAACATGAAGACAAAACAATCAGTATTTGTGAAACACGACATATTGACTGTGTGATGTGTGAACAAAAAAAGACGATTTTAAGCCCCTAATGATAGACCCACATGTTTCACCATTGAAAAAGGGAAATTAAATTACAATAAAAACATTAAGTGTATTTTTTAAAAGAATAATTTAAAATAAGTCTGAATATATTTTAACAAATAGATAGTTTAGCTCCTCTGGTTGTAGACCCAAAGTTACACCCTTTGTGGTTTAATATTATTCAGGACAGTGGCAACAGCTGTTGTAAAAAAAACTTTAACACATATCTGCATAAAATTGTCAATGACACAGTTATAAAGTGTCATTGACAATCTTTGATTGGACCAGCGTGTATAGCTGCATGTCGTCATTCGACAAGCAGCAAAACATGCGAGGTCCTGAACATGAGGTGGGCAACACTGAGATTTTGTGAAAATATTATTAGTCCTCCAAAATGCTGTGAAGATTCTCAGTCGTCCAGATCATAGTCATTCCAAAAAAGTAAAAAACAATCCGCTGGACTTTGTTTCTAAGTTTGAAGATGTTTATTTTCTCATCCAGGAAGCTTTTTCAATTCAAAATGTCAGAAATAGCGTTGAGCTCCAGGCTTTATAGAGTGGAACAAACAAAGGCCTTTTTTATGGTTTAGAAAATAATCAGATTTAACCAAAAAAAACAGCTTCACCTCTTAATGAGTCTTTGAGCTCGTTGTTCGCCTGCAATACCAGATACTGGCCCATGCCTCTGAAAACTCAGTTTTCAGAAGCATTGTTTGCCCTGCTGACGAGGCAAGATGTCTTGGTTCCTTGCATGGTGATGAGGATTGAAATGATAGTGGGAAGGAATCAACTCTATCGCTGCATTGAACTTTTTTGAAAGCTGAAATCTGAGTCCCCCCCGCTTCTGTTTAAGGTTGGTTTTTACTTCCTTAACATAGATGGCTTCCTTCACGCCCCTCTCAAACCACCTGTCTTCTTTGTCCAAAATCTGAACATTCTGAATTCAAGAATGTCCTTTTCTTTGGCGTCTGTGGAGAGGTTGTTTGGTTTCTCCAATATAAAGATCAGAGCATTTCTCACTGCATTAAAATGCAGATACCACTCCAATCAGATTAGGTCAGGGGGTCAGGGGCGGTGCTAGAACAAATGTACCAGGGGGCCAGGAGGGGGCCAGTGTGTTCTCATGGGGGCCCAGATAAGCAGAAAACAAAAAAACAGGGCAAGGGATTCAAATATATCAAGATAGCTGCATGAAGTGAAATTTCCATTCAATTAGGTTTAATTAAAATTGTATGTCCTCCAACAGAAAATATTTATTTTTGGCTTGAAAATGTTAATTTGGATTGTTGTTAAAATAAAATAAAAATCTCTAAGCATAGCAAAAAAGCAACTGAAATAATTGTAGCTCTATAAATATCTAAAAGATCAAATAAAACTATTATTTGGAATATTAGGTCAATATACCGTAATAATTTAGGAAGTTTACATGTTTTTAACTTAATTTAAGTTAAAATGACAGTTTTCTATAAAATCTGAATTAGAATTTAATAAGATTAGATTAGATTCAACCAGAGATGGGGACTCGAGTTTGTGACTCGTACTCGAGTCGCACTTAAGTCGCATATTTAATGACTTCAGACTCGACTTAGACTTGCATTTAAAGGACTTCAGACTCGACTGAGACTCGTGATTTCCAACTTGTGAACAATATTTTATTCCAGTGTAAAAACACTTATTCAAGTGTTTTTTGTTTTACTAACTTGACTGATCGCCGCTCGCCTTACCCGCACACAGAAGAGGTAAAAAAACAAAAAAAAAAACCTCAAATACCCAAACCGTGAAGCACTCAAGTTCAAGTGTTTTATTTATACAAAAAGCCACAGCAAAAGTGGCATAATAAAACAGTCCTTTTCTTCTCCTAATAAAACCTAAAATTCAAGAGTTTTCCTTAAAAATCAGAGGCTGGAAGTTTGGCTCCGCTTGTTATGATGCTTCTGGTGCGAGTGATCAGCCTGCAGCACCCACTGGCTGATCCACAGACTTTGCGGCACTCCAGCACTGTTCCACTCCCTGGCGTGTCAAACCCCTTTCCAGACCGATCCAGCTAAAAAGAGAAGCAGGGAGAACGCCAGCATCCACGCGCCAAAACCCCGTCGGAAGATATATTCCTGTTTATGCTTTAAGCGAGGGGGAGCGCTACTTACAGGCGAGGTTCCTCCTCTGCCCTAATCGGTCTCCGTCAGTCACGTGACATTTGTTGCTAAGACGCCATTTTTGGCGTAAAGGCGTAGTGTAAACAACCGCAGTATAGCTAAACGAAGGACTAAAGGATTGAGTTTGTCTCTCTGACTATCACTGCATGAAAAGTGAGATTTTCGTCCCCGTAAACCCCCGTAAACTCCCGCAGATCTGCCTGATTTTCGTCAGTTTCCGACAATTTGCAACCCGTGCTTGTCCGCGTTTGTCGTGCCACAAATTGTCGGAAACGGACAGTGACGTAGGTGGAGAGCGATCAGCTGTACTAATGGCCCTAATTAGCATATGAATGCAGCAAACCCGCGCGGCTGGCCAGGTCTGGCTTGAATAAACTTCTCAGTATTGGCTGAAACCACTATTCTCAAACAAATGAAATCGCTCGTGATTGGCAGCAAAACCACACGTGGCCACGCCAGGCTTTAACTTTCTTACTGAGTATTGGACGGAACCACTTCTTTTTAAACAAGTGAAGTCGCTCGTGATTGGTTGGCATATATATATATTTACATATATATATTTATTCATATATATATATATATTTATTCATTCATATATATATATATATATATTCATATATTTATTCATTCATATGCTGTGTATTTATGTTATCCTACACTACTACACAATTATTATGCTACCATCAAGGACATGAATGAATTTATACAGGAAATGAAGATTTGCCAGGAAGCTGTTTATGCAAAGAAAGAGCTTTATTAAAACACACCCAACTATATACAACACGTATCCAAACACATGCGTTTCTAAAAATTACAACTCCGTGAACGGTCCGTTTGCTTCCTCGGGGTTGGAGGTAACAGGCAGCATTCCCTCCGAGGCAGGTCCGATGTGCAGACGCCTACTGTGCGTGGCCTTGTACTTCGACATCGCTTCTACCCGGGACTGCAGCTTAACACAGAGTTCAGTGAGATCCGGCCTACGAAATGGCGACGACCGTACAATCCATCCAGAGACACCGCCGACGACGCCATCTTCTTCGTCGGACATGAGGTCGACGGTGGCGGACTTACAGAGTTCCACTTCCTCATCTGCCAGCACACTCTGCCTCGCCTTCAGCAGCTGAAAAAAAAAAAAAACATGAATCAGCGCACTGCATATGGACACAACACATCTATCAATGCACCCGAAAAATAGTCACCAAATAAAGTCTTACCCTCTTTCGTCTGGCCCGACTCCGAGCAGATAGCCTGGCAGCCTCCGCACGCAGCGTGCTGGCTAGCAGCGTGTATCTGAAGCTCCTGCATACCGTCTCATAATACGTCTTACAGGCAGCTGGAAAACAATTAAATGAGAGTGGTATGAATAAAAAAATAAATAAATAAATAAAACGCAAGTCACAGTAACAAGGAAGGAGAAAACATTAAAACAAGTCACTTACACACAATGTCGTCTTTATCAACATCGTGCAAATCCGAGCAAATAGGAGGTCACCGCCTCATTGTGAGGCGACTGTAGTCTGTGAAAACAAAAAAGTACAGCTATGATCGGTATCCATCCGTATCCATGTCCTTTTACCGCAGAATGAAAGCATATTCTTTAAACCTTACCCCTGCCGGTTCATAGCGCCTGCAATTAGTCTCCGAGTTGTTAAGACGGCATAATGCTTCCTGTGAATCACAAAAAATACACTTTAATAAAGCTTTAGGCTAGGCTGCTTTTAGCTTACCTAGCTAGGCTAGGCTGTCTTTAGCTTGCCTAGCTAAGCTAGGCTGCTTTTAGCATAGCTACCAGTAATCATATATTTACCGCTAGCGTGGCGTTGTGCACCCGTCTTCTCTTCCTCGAGTCCCGCAAAGTTGCTCGAATGCAGATAGGGTGGCCAGATGTCCGGCTTTAGGGCGGACAGTCCGGATTTTCATTGCACTGTCCGGCGTCCGGCGCTGCACCCAGCCGGACGTGTATTTGTCCTCCTTTACCCCCAGATTCCACATACTCCGTCAGCGCTCCGCCCCGCTCACGTACGGAGTACTTGTCTGTCTTCTTCTTCTTCTTCTTATGGGATTTTATGGCGGTTGGCAGACTTGTGAATTGTGCATTACCGCCACCAACTGATATGGAGTAAAGCAAGAAAACAGGAAACGATTCACCCCCCCAAAAAAAAAAAAAAAAAAAAAAAAAAAAAAAAAAAAAAAAAAAAAAAAAAAAAAAACCTGTGTAACTTAAACCAACATAATACTAAATCACATTTGCCCATATAATTTTAATTTACTCTAGGTCATCTTAACTCTGCCAGTTTCTGATGGTCCCATCGGTCCTCCCATCATACTTCCAACCATCTCCCAGTTCAAATCTTTAATGTCCAGATATTTTTCTGCAGCCTTCACTATTATTTTGATTTTTTCCGTTTTTTTTGTTGTCTGTGCAGTACAATTAATAACTTCTACCATGAAAAGAACAAAATTTGTCTTTTTAACAATAAGTGAGTCTTCATCAATTTTTAGAGATTTCTCTAGAGGTTTGGAATTTGCTGTGTGTTGAACTGTAGGTTTGGGTTTTTCTGACTGAGATGGGATCCTTTTTGCAGCTTCAGCGTAGGTTATTCCGAGCTCAAATTTCATTTTTTTAATTTCCTCAGACCTTTTGCTTGCTTCACAGCCGCGATAGGCAGCAGTATGTTCTCCACCACAATTACAGCATTTTATTTTAGCTTCTTTTCCACATTTTCCGTACTCATGTTCTCCTGCACACCTTCCACACCTCTGTTTCCCTTTACAAACTGCTGCAATGTGACCGAATTTTTGGCATTTGAAACATCTCAATGGTGGAGGATTGTAGATTTTGACATTATAGCTTATGTAACCGATGAATACTTTGCTTGGTAATTGCTCTTCTTCGAATTTAATTAGCACAGATAAACTGTCAGATCTTTCTCCGTTTCTTGTTGTTTTTAACCGTTTTACTTCTTTTACTTTTGCACCTCTTATGTTTTCCAGAATCTCTTTTTCAGAAATTTTTAGAGGAACTCCTCCAATGACTCCCCTGCTGAACTTTTTGTTCTCCATTAAGCTGCACTGAACTCTTATCCCGTCAATTTTGTTGATCCGTATTGCTTTGCCTTGCTGGGCGCTGTCTCTGCAGATAATTAGCAGGTCTCCACTGTACAGAATTCTGGCACCTCTGACTTCTCCGACAAGTTTATTGATGGTTTTTGTTAAGTGAACCGGATTCCAATTTGTAAAAGAGTCTGCCTGATTAACGACTTTGAATATGACTTTGAATTCATTTTGTTGTGCTGTGGAATGTATGGAATGATCATCACTGGATTGTTCTGAACTAGATTCCCCTTGAACTGATCTCTGTTTTTTCCGCTTTTTCTCATTTTTTGATGTTGCTATCTTCCAACCTTCATTGTCACTATTTCCCTCTTCCATCCCACAAGAATCGCTTCCTGTTTCCTCACTACTCACGGCCCAAGACATTTCTCCATAAGCAGCTTCAAAACACGCGCCATGCACCAAACGACCATCCACATGCAATCTTTCCGGCCTTCCACCTCCGACGTTTCTTCTTCGTGGGAAATTTTAGTGCAGCGTTTGCTGTGACTGACCCTCTCCTCAAAGGAGTCAGTTTCCTGTCTTCTTCTTCTTCTTCTTGTCGAGTTTTATGGCGGTTGGCAACAAACTGTTAGTAGCATTACCGCCACTTACTGGTATGGAGTGTGGTTCGTGATGGTTTAAATATTGATCCTGATACATTCTACCCTAACTTCTTCTAAACATACATTCACACATTCACACTTAAAAATATAAACATATTTGTGCACAGCTTTGTATATAATTCCTTCACTCACAAACACACTTACTATAATTAAATTCTATGGAATAATTTCGTTTTCTTTAGAAATCGAATAATTATTTGTATGTGTTTACTCCCTAAATTTTTCCTCAGTATATCTAATAAATTAACCTTCTCCTTAATGTCTTCAAACTCTCTTCTCATATATCTTCTCTCTTTTTCATATTTATGACATTCTAATATAACATGTTCTATGGTTTCATATTTATCACAGAAATCACATTTGCCCGTTTTATGTTTTTGTATTTTAAAAAGTGTATGATTAAGTCCTGTATGACCAAATCTTAACCTTGTTATCACTCTTTCATCCTTTCTATTTCTTCTTCCATTTCTTCTTTCTCCTACCATCTTCTGAATTTTATAAAACCATCTTCCTGTTTTATCTTCATCCCACCTTTTTTGCCAAATTTCCATAAGTTTCTCTTTAATAATACTCTTTCCTTCTGATTTACTTATTTTAACTATAAAACTAATAGAATGTTTAATTGCCCTTTTTGCCATTTTATCTGCCCTCTCGTTTCCTTCCACCCCAATATGTGCTGGAACCCACACAAATGTAACTATCAGCCCCATGTTTCGTATTCTGAACAGTGTATGATTTATTTCTAATAAAATGTCCATCCTACTATCTGTATTACTTGTCTGTCATGTAAATCAATGAGAGCTGTTCCACATCCTCCGCTCGTCACCGCCCACGTACGTCTTCTCCGTCCTTCACCGTCAAAATACGGAGCTGAGCTATTTTTTGCTCCCCTCCGGTCCGTCCAGATCAAGACCCGCTATTGCAATCGCACCAAACAGAAAAAAGAATGTAGAGAAGACCCGGTTTGTCAAATTAAATTATAGTAAAAACAGATCGGTATCTAGAAATTAGAGCATAGTTTGTATATATTCCCAAAAACTAAAACAATAAATTTAGATTTTATTTCCCGGCAAAACATTCAATTCGGTTTATCCATTAAAGAAAAAAAAATTTGGAATTTTTAATCAATATTCTAATAATTGTAACAAAGTATTATATCCATAAATGTCGCTATGCAAAATGCTCCCTCTCAATCTCTGCTCTCAAAAATGAACTTTCCCTTTTCAAAAGATGTCTGAGAAAGATGCAGAATTTAAATGCAATTAAATTGTTTGAGTTAATTGAAGAATTTCAGTTGGTAGTCCCCACTGATTAATTTACTTTAACTACTATTATTATTTTATTTATTTTTATTTATTTTATTTTATTTTATACTTTGTTCCAGCCTGTGTATTTAATTTTATTTTTCAAAAGCAGGAGTTGTGATATTTCTTCTTGTATTGAAATATTTGTTATTGACTTGTTATTTGAGATTGTTATTGTTTTCTTATATATTCAATAACAAAAAAAAAAAAAAAGTGGAAATCAAAAAAAAAAAATTAACCATTACAGCCAACTGATTCTGATTAAAACTAATTTTTGAAGTAAATTATTTTGTGTATTTTTTTTACATAACATTTGCATACACAGTAATCTAGCGTACTTTAATTAAATAAATCAATTCAAGCTAAAATGTAAGAGTCTATAATTAGGCTATACTGAGCCTGATCTATTTCTACCATCTATTTGGAGGATATTTATTGCCACACTTTGGGCCACTTAAAACCAATTTAGCATGCTGACCTATGTCCTTATGACCACAGTGTACCAATCTTCTGATGGCTACTTCCAGCAGGATAATGCGCCATGTTATAAAGTGAATCATCTCAGAATCATTTCTTGAAACTTTTCCACTTAAGTAATTGTGAATTGAGCATATTGACAGACAACATTTTATTTTTTATCTTAAATGCAAATTTAAAAAAAAATAATTACTGCTCTAAATGTATTGCTCTGTCAGCTAAAGATCTGTTTTGGTCTCTATACTTTAATTAAATAAATCAATTCAAGCTAAAATGTAAGAGGCTATACCTGATCTCTTTGTATCAGAGAGGTAAAACCCCCCCCTGCAACCCTGGTTTGCATTTGTATAGCTCACAGCATGTTCATTTACATGTTAAAGCCTCCCCTAGAATTCCATGGGGGGGAGGCATGGGGGGAACACTGCCTAAGAAATTCCACGTCAATTTCTGACAATTTACGGGAGTTTTCGTCGAAGCCTGCAAATTGCCGTATACTGCCGCTAACCTGAAGTTCCACGACAATCTACAGTGCCGTATATTGACGAAAATCCCACTTTTCATGCAGTGTATATGGAAAAAAGTAAGCAGAATGTGAAATTACCGTACGGTGTCGTGCCAAGGTAGTTATCCCTGCGAAAATTTGTATCCCCTCGTCGGGCGCGCACACGGAGTAGGAAGAACAACCCGAGTTAACTCCGCTTCGATTCCAACGTGCAGAACTTGAAATTTGAAAGGTTTTACGTGCATGAAAGTTGAGCTTTACTGTTTTATTCTTTACTTCACATGTTATAGCAGAATATCGCCAGTGATATTGATCTAAAACTAATAATAAAACACAAACGTTGGCTTGAAAGCTGGTCACTGACAGCAGTGTCTACTCCTCCCTCTGAAAGCAAACAGATCCCTGTTCTTTTCCACACGTTCATTAAAAAATATCTCTCATTGTTTCACAGTGTCCAAATGTTCTCATCCCATTGAAAACTGTTGTAAACCTTATACTTGTAATAAAAATGAAATAGAAAATGGAGTGCACGTGTAATCATTAAAAACTACTGTATATGCAGAAGGAAATAATTTTTTCCTGGTTGAAATTTGGTACTTAAATCTATATTTGTGTTTATAGTAACTTGCAATTTATCTATGTTGTACTATCCTTAATAAACAGTTTGTGTTCTAACATCAGCCATTTTATTTCATCCCATTTTGCCAGAACTGGCAATATGGGATGAAATAAAACCTGCTGTAATCTGTTCCCCCTGTCTAAATCAGGCAAAAAAGGCCCCAGCTTTTTCATTTTTGGCTTATAAGTATCTTTTATGATGACAATTTATTCCTGAAACTTTGGATGTGATGGACCTTTATTTCTTAAAGTTACAAGGAGGGAACAAATTATAGCAGGCCACCTGCTATAATCTGTCCCCCCTGTCTAAATCAGACAAAAAAGGCCCCAGCTTTTTCATTTTTGGCATCATAAAAGATGCTTATAAGCCAAAAATGACAAATCTGGGACCTTTTTTGCCTGATTTAGACAGGGGGAACAGATTATGGCAGGTGGTCTGCTATAATCTGTCCCCCCCTTGTAACTTTAAGAAATAAAGGTCAATCAACTCCAAAGTTTCAGGGGTTAGTTGTCATCATAAATGATACTTATAAGCCAAAAATGAAAAAGCTGGGACCTTTTTTGTCTGATTTATACAGGGGGAACAGATTATAGCAGGTGGCCTGCTATAATTTGTTCCCCCCTTATAACTTTAAGAAATAAAGGTCAATCAACTCCAAAGTGTCAGGGGTTAGTTGTCATCATAAAAGATGTTTATAAGCCAAAATTAAAAAAAGCTGGGGCATTTTTTGTCTGATTTAGACAGGGGGAACAGATTATAGCAGGTGGCCTGCTATAATTTGTTCCCCCCTATTAACTTTAAGAAATAAAGGTCAATCTACTCCAAAGTTTCAGGGGTTAGTTGTCATCATAAAAGATGTTTATAAGCCAAAAATGAAAAAGCTGGGGCCTTTTTTGCCTGATTTAGACAGGGGGAACAGATTACAGCAGGTTTTATTTTATCCCATATTGCCAGTTCTGGCATATGGTCTTTAATGATTACACGTGCACTCCATTTTCTATTTCATTTTTATTGCAAGTATACGGTTTACAACAGTTTTCAATGGGATGAGAACATTTGGACACTGTGAAACAATGAGAGATTTTTTTAATGAACGTGTGGAAAAGAACAGGGATCTGTTTGCTTTCAGAGGGAGGAGTAGACACTGCTGTCAGCGACCAGCTTTCAAGCCAACGTTTGTGTTTTATTATTAGTTTTAGATCAATATCACTGGCGATATTCTGCTATAACATGTGAAGTAAAGAATAAAACAGTAAAGCTCAACTTTCATGCACGTAAAACCTTTCAAATTTCAAGTTCTGCACGTTGGAATTGAAGTGGAGTTAACTCGGGTTGTTCTTCCTACTCCGTGCGCGATCCCGACGAGGGGATACAAATTTTCGCAGGGATAACTACCTTGGCACGACACCGGGACTGGCAGCCTCTCACACAACACGATCGTGTCATTTCTGGTAAATAATTGTGCCGAAAGAACAGCCGCGTGTGGCTTATCTCGACTTTACGCCTAATATGGTGGTTTTCCCACGATGCACCGCGCCCGAGGTAAACAATTGACGTCACCTGGCGGAGACCGATACTTCTTACTGGGCCATCAGTGCGCACGGATCCCGCCTGCATCTCCCCCAGCAGCGCGTCCGTCTCTGTCACCTGCAGATTCCGTTCTCCTTCTCCTTTCCTTCAGACTCCTTTTATGTCGGCTTTAATCAGCCCTTGCTCACACCTGAGCGCAGCATTACGCAGCGCAATTAATGCACTCCACCTCCTCAGACAACTACTTCAGTCCAGTGCGCATGGATTGTCACAAGGGAAAAACAAACCAAAACAACCCAACATGCAGGAAAAATTCAAAAGTCTAAAATAAAGGAAAACAGTCATATAAAAATAAAAATAAAAACATGCAAAGCTCAAGAAGAAAATACAAAGAAAAACAAATCATATCTTCCTCTCCAAACATGCAAAGCATAAAACTAACATTTAAATGAAAGAAAACCATAAATCATATTTTTCCCTGTGCAACACACTGACGTCACTGACGCAACAGTACGTGGACGGCAGGATTGTGATTGTTTTTTTTTTCCACAGTCCTCATTTTCAATAAAAGAGCAGACATTTACTGCTAAAACTAGAAAAAGTTGTAACCACAAATGTCAGGTAAATACTGTAAGAAAATGCAAAATTTATCTGGAAAAAAATTTTGCGTGTGCTTTTTTTAATTGTATTTTTCATTTAGCAGTTCAAGATAATGATAATTCCATAGATATAATAGCGACCTTTAAGCTTTACCGTCTCAGTGACGGAGATGAAAACACAAGGAGAAACAAGCAAGCACGAAAATTATTGCACTTTTTTTAATGAATCAAGTGATTAGAATTTTTTGTGCGATTAATTGATTATTGCGACAGGCCTTCTCAAGACTTGAGACTTGACTTGGACTTGAGCTCTCAAGACTTGAGACTTGACTTGGACTTGAGCTCTCAAGACTTGAGACTTGACTTGGACTTGCAAAAAATGACTTGTGAACATGTCTGGATTCAACTTTAATGTCATTACACAGGTACAAGTGCAAGGCAACAAATGCAGTTTAGTTTTAACCAGAAGTGCAATAGCAGCAAGTGCAGGATTAATAATGGTTCCATAAATACAGGACATGGGTTCTACTGAATAAACTTACAAATTCAGGTGTAAAAATTGGCTTTTTTTTTTTCGTTTTGGAAAAAAACCTTTATCAGAAGAAAACTGGGATCCTATCTCAATATCACTTAAGCCTTACTATCAACTTATTGTTTTTAAATAATTGGTAAAACATATATTTTTAAGAAAAACTGAAATAGATCCAAAGGACCTGTGAGTAACCATGTCTGTTCCAGCACATATCATCAGTAGATTTTCTTTTAATATTGTCTACAGTACAGGGGCCATAACAGGGGCCAAACAAATGCTTAACTATCGGTAAGCAGAGACTGCAGTTTCTTAGGGGCCCCCGACCTCTTAGGGGTCCCGTCACTGACACTTGGTTGGCCCGCTACTCAATTGTGGACTAGGATGTCTCTTTGCAGATGTAATGGTGCAAAAAATTAATCTTAAACCCACCTGATACTGAAGTGACAGACCGGACCGGATTTATACCACAACACATGGCAGATTTCACCATGATGGTGAGCCGTTTAAACACAACACCAATAGCAAAGCAGACAGTGGTACTTTTAATTACTATGTTAATAACTGTGTATAGTTCATTAGACTGTTGGTAAAAAATATGTTATGTTTCAAACCAAAATAAAGATCTTAAAAGAACGATGTATTTGAGTATTTTATTATTTACACTACGACTTCGAATTATGGGTAATCCAGAGCGTAGATTAAAACAGTTACTACAATGTGTTAGCGACGATGGATACCAAAAAGAGGTACTTTAAGCGGATTCCAGAAAAGAAAAAGCTAAGAAGAGCTGCTGGAAGAACGAAAAAAACGTCCCAAAATAAAGACGTTCTTTCAAAGAAAGGGGTTTTGTACTTCAGATAGGGCCAACCCAGATAATGTTGCTTATGGGCCTATTGTTGTGTCGTTACGCCATTGGGCCAGAACATGATCTATAGGGGCACCGGCCCCTGTTGGCCCCTGTCTAGAACCGCCCTGAGCATCTTTGATGTGTTTCTGTTCTTTGAGCTTCCCTTCTGTTTTAGTAGGGACGTGCTCAGCGAAGGTTGTTTTCCAGTGGGTGGTGTGAGTCAAAAAGAAGATATTGGTCTGTGTGAGTGGATTTCTAATAGACTTCAATGTGGAGGTTTCCGTCTCCTTCCATGTTTACCAAACAGTCCAGAAAAGGTAGCTTGCTGTCGTTGGCGTCCTCCCTGCCGAACTTGATTTTGAGGTCCACTGAGATGATGTGTCTTGTGAAAGATTCCACTTCTTTTAGCTGGATTTTGATAAATGTGTCATACACATATGTGGATGTACTGTAGTTCTCCAAAACTCTGGCTGAATTGAATTTATGGGCTGTGTCTTCCAAGGATCCGGTCTACATGGACTGGTTCCTTTTAGGTCCTTGAAAATAAGGAGACTGGAAGAATTTTGGCTGTGGATTCAAACAGTTCCAGCCTTCCGCGGCTTTCACCACCCGTATGAGTTTACACACAAAGCAGGAAAAACAATGGATGCTGGACTTTTCAAAACTGTTTCTTTTTACAAACATTTTTTTTATTATTGTAAAGTAAAGACTAGACTCATAAGAATACAGAGTGGAATAAAGGTGACAACAACTGGGAAGATGAACAAATAAAAGGAAATGTAATTATATAAAAGTGGTAGAAAGATAGAATTAAATCTAAATAATCTATGTATAAAAATATATCTGAAAATATATTTTATTTAATATAAAACTAAAATTTGTTAACATTTTAAAATTTAACATAAAACAGTTAGGCAAATTGTGCAAAACAGCAATTAAGAAATAAAACTCCTATCAGATTTATATTCCCCACACTGTAGATATAATAGAATCTGTCCTTAAATTACAGCCAAACCCATTTACACAGCAACAGATAAAAACCTTTAGATAAATCAAACATTAACCGCCAGATATCTGCCTCAATAACCATTAAAACAACTATTTTCATTAATTGTAGACAGAACTATTCACAGACTTGGATGATACTAAACAGAATTTCCCTTTTTCCTCTGAGCACGGAGCAGCCCTGTAGCTACCCGATCCGTTCTGCGCATGCGCCAATAGATACACATCCAGGTGTCCATAAATACTGTAATTATAGTACTAAAACTACTTATTTCTATGCTTTACTCACTAAAGAAAGCTAATACACATCTGTAAAAAAATGTTTTATGACTTTTGTGAGACAATGTTTATGTTTTTTTTACATTTTCTTCATTAAACTGCTTCTCTGACGTCATCATGGGACATGCTCAGAGCAGTCCGGCAAAATATGATTAAACCATGTTTATCTGCATTTTAGTTGTTTCTTTCTTTAGATTACGCGCTATATACCATATGGTTAAAACGAAAACATAAAACTCAAAAAGATTAGATTTATGTTTAAATCCAATGCTGAAAAAGTTAGCGACCGGATGTAGCGTAGCATCCCATTTCTGGTGCAGATCAGGCACAGAGGGGTAAAACAGAAAGGATTTTAAGGCATCTTCTTTTATATGATTAACCTTTAACACATTTTATTTGAGTACATTTACTATTTTTGGGGATGGAAAACGTCATTTAGGTATTTCTAACAAAATAAAATCGAGGACGACCCAGATGTACAACTGGATGCACAGATGAGCTGATGGCGCATGCAGTCGTGCTTCATGACTTGATTTGTGATAATCAAACTGATCTATGTTGATCTTACAGAAACCTGGCTGCAGCAAGAGTTTTAGATGAGCATAAATGAATCAGCTCCTTCTAGTTATTTCATTTTTAACCGGCCCAGAGATTCTGGGCAAAGAGGAGAAGTAGCAACAATCTTTCGGTCTGATTTATTGATTAGTCCAAGGACTGTTAAAAGTTATAGTCCTTTTAAAGATTTAGCCCTTTTAGTTTCCACCATCCAAATTGTAAAACAACAAAACAAATTCTCATTTTAAATTTGTATCATCTACCAAACCTTTACTCAGGATTTAAAGATCAGTTCTCAAACCTCCTAAATGATTTTGTGTTAAATACTGAAAAAGATAATTACTGTTGCAAAATTGAATTTGACATCTTAAATGCAGCCTTTAATGCCATTTTAAATGGATTAGCTTTGCTCAAAATACGCATAGTCTCATGCATGCTGACCTTTATACTTTGGACCATCTGCTAACATGTGGCATTGATTTTAAAGAAAATAACAGTTTCTCCTGAAATATCTCCTCGCAATAATCCGACGCCTATTGCTTCCATTTTATAAAATTTATATATTTGAATATATTGCTATGAAGGATACACACAAATGTAAAAGAAAGTTAAACAAATTCAGCTGTTTTTTATTGTTTCTATGTCATTAAGAGAGAGCAGAGCCAAAAGGCAAAGGTCTCAGTTTCCCAGTCAGTCTACATTCCGACCCTCGCCTCAATTTATGTAATCTGGTCATGACTGAAAAGAACGATCATCATTTTGCATCATCTTTCCATTTCTTTAACCACTTCTTTCCCTTTTCCTCCTCATCAGTTTATTTCTACTGTATAGCTCCACAACACATGTCATCTCAAGGCACTTTACAGTTCACCAGATCATCCAGTCAAATTGATGCAATCCTATAACGCTGAGCTTAAGCTTCAGCTAATAATTGTTTGGTGCCCTTCTTAGCCTTTATATCCGGGCTTTCCTTCCTTTTGAACCCATTAACCCGTATGAAATTAGCTGTAAGCCTCATCACGTTTGCTGTGGTTCTATTAATATGTCTGCTCTACTTTCTGACTTCTGCTGCAAAGATCTGAAGGATGAACTGGAATCTGAGCAAATAAGAGACTTTAATGGTTTGACCTTATGTAAGCAAATCGTTACCATATTTAAAGTGAAAAAGCATTTTCAGAATTCCTTTTTTATTTTAAGAATGTGGCTGCATTGTTTGACTCATAAATGAAATTAGTAATCAATCATCATATTTGTTTTTTAATTTTCTTCCCCAACATTGCTCATCCTTTTACTTAATTAAAATGAAAAAGAAAAAGACATTTGAGATTTATTTTTCAAAATGTACCCTAGCAAACACATACCAAAATTAAATTTGAAATGTAAAATTTGAAAATGAAAAAGCATTTCCAGAAATGCTTTTTCATTTTAAGAATGTGGCTGCATTGTTTGACTCATAAATGAAATTAGTAATCAATCATCCTATTTGCATTTGAATTTTCTTCTTTAACACTGTAATTCTGTAATTTATATGTATTTAATACCTGTCATAAAATACCTGTCTTTCTGGTTATGTAAAATCAGGGAGCTTTAATTAATAAAGGTCTAATTCATTAATCCAATTTGGATCCAATTTTCCCTCCAAAGCCTTTTATTCTACACTTTTCTTTTTGCCAACAATTTGATACATTACATTTTTTCAAGCATTAAAATATGCTTTAACATATCCATCATATTTATAAATGAGTTCTACAACGTCTTTATTTCCTTTCTTTTTTTCTAGAAACTCTAGATTTACAGTTAGATCTGTAAATACCCATGACTGATGAAGGTAATAAAAGAAAGAGGTTAAAATCAGTCATAATCACTAAATTCTGTGTAATTTGTGATTTAGAAACGATGCACGTTTTCCAGTGCAACATTATTAATGTTTTTAGAAAAGATTTTTAAACCGGATCTGATTTAAAAATTGTATTCCTCTTTTTTTCTTTTAATTTAGGGCTACATGGTGGTGAAGTGGGTAGCAATGCTGCCTTGCAGCAAGAAGGTTCTGGGTTTCATTCCTGGCCCGGGGTCTTTCTGCATGGGGTCTGCATGTTCTCCCTGAGCATGCGTGGGTTCTCTCCGGGTACTCCGGCTTCCTCCCACAGTCTAAAAACATGACTGTTAGCTTAATTGGCTTCTCTAAATCCTCCTTAGGTGTGTGTTTGCGTGGCTGTGTGTCTCTGTGTTGCCCTGCACAGATTGATGACCTGTCCAGGATGGACCCCGCCTCTAGCACAGAGACACCAGCTGCTCTGTGACCCTAACGAGGCCTAAGCGGGAGAAAATGGATGGATGGATCTTTTAGTTTAGGTTGATCTTCCGATAACAATTTAAAAAATTTTTATTAGCCTTTTATTCATCAATGTTTTTTTTTTTTTTTAATCACTCCCTCTCTCAACATTTTTATAAGTCAGATAAATGTATTTTAAAAAGTGCTAAATTCCAGAGCTTTCAGGTAAAAAGTACAAAGACTTTGTTACTGTACTTAAGTACACTTTTTACATATCTATACTTTACTCCATTACTTATTTTTCTACCTACTTCTGATTTCTACTCGTCACATTTTCACATAAGTATCTGTGCTTTCTATTTCTTACATTTTTAAAACAAACGTTACTCGTTACTCTTGGCTTCGGTTTAATGTTTCTAAATAATTATTTCATGTCATGTGCTCCATCCAATGCAGATCATTGGCTCCATCCACATCTAGTGAAAACTAGTGTAATTGGATGAGTCATATAATGCAAACACTCATTGGTTAGCTAAAGGAAATCATCAGAAGCAAGAAGGTGTTCTTCAAACTGCTAACGTGAATTGTCTATACTATGCTACAATGGAGAATTCAGAAAAAGATGTTGAAATGTCTGAAAGGTCGGACACAGGAGAGAGCGTATCGAGAGATGGAGACGGAGACCAACAAGACCTCCATCATCCTTGGCCCTATTTCATAGAGTTTTTAGAGATAGTCAAAAATTGAGCTTTAAAATTCATATAGCGGCATCTGGCTGTTTTTTTTTTAAGGTTACTTTATACTTTTATACTTTAAGTAGTTTTTGGAGCACATACTTTTTCACTTTTACTTGAGTAAAGAGGTCAAGTTGATACTTCAAGTGTTTTTAAACTGCAGTATCTATACTTCTACTGAAGTAACAAATGTGGCGGGGAAGAAGCTGTTGCAGAATCTGCTGGCCCTTCATGGGGGAGTACGATATAAATGTCTGCACAAACCATACAAGGTCAATAGGATTTATTTTGTCATATAAAATCTGACTAGTTATATCTGAATCATTAATAATAATGAGTTTTATTATGGAAGCCCATATCAGCCAAAAAGAGCAAAATGTAAATATTTTATCATAATTATGAGAATTAAAGACATAACTTTGACCTTTAAAGTAATAATGATTTTTTTTATCTGCTCGTTTTCTCCAGTGTAGCTTTAAAAGAACCACGTGACCTGGTAACGTGTCACGTGACCAACGCGGAAGTGTCGTGTGACTTTCAGACCGAACGTAGCGGATTCATTTCCAGGAGAAACTGTGAAACTGCAGATTTTTTAAAACTGAAGACACCTGAGGGAATGAGACCGGAAGGACCGTCGCAGAGGTAGGACCACTTCCGGCTTAGTGAGGCTCAGCTGCGGCAGGTGGAGACCTGATGGTGGAGCAGCTGATAAGGGTCAGACCCGTCAGGAGTCCCTGTGCCGTTTTGACCAACCTGTCCCCCCCGTGTCCCCCCCTGTCCCCTCAGGTCCTGGTAGCTGGGACCATGCCGGTCTTGGCCATGGCTGCGGTGGATCATCAGCGGCGCTTCCAGGCAGCAGTGGATGTGATCCATAACCTGCCTAAAACCGGTACAGCTGCTCCTGTTGCTCCTCCTCAGCAGCCCTGAGTCACAATTAGTAACTAATGAGGGAGACTTGGTTATAAAACAATGAAAAATAAAACGCTAGTGATTAATGAGGCACATTGATGCCAAACTATATTGATACTGTCTCACAGAATATTGACACCTGCTGGACATTTAAAGACACTACAGGCAGCTGATTGGACAGAATAAACTGAATTGATTTAGGAAATTTGGGGCCCGAGGCAAAGACAGGCAGGGGGCCTGAATGAGAAGACGACACATAAAACAGACCCATTATACAGATGGAGAAATTAACATTATGCAATACTAGTCAGTCGCCTAGGGCCCCAAGTTCATGGGGGCCCCATAAAACTGTTTACATGTATGATTAATACAGCTATTCCTTATTTGTGCACATTAATTATGTTTTTGATAAAAATCCTTTGGCTAAAATTCCATCAGAACACTGATAATATTAACTGTGGGCGTTTCTCAATTCACGAGAACGCGAGTACGTACTCGCGTTCTCGTCAAGTCTGTTCTTGGCGAGAACGCAGGAAGATCGGACTTGACGAGAACGCGAGCACGCAAGCACGTATGTGTATTGGAGCAGAAGCGTACTCGTGACGTCATCACATGCAACGTTGTTTAGCATTTCTTTAACAGTCAAAACTATTTATTCCCTACACAAAACATTTTGAAAACAATATTTTTAATTTCTAAAGCTTAAAAAACATTTAAAAAAATTACAGAACCGCAAAAAAACGCCATCAGAACGAGCGGTAGTTCACACATAACTAGACCGAGAGAAGTGCACTACAGACGGGGTAACATTAGCCCTGGCTGCGGTTACCCTCGGAGGTCTGCTGGTCACTCTGGTCCGCTCAACGTCAGACTTTTTTTTTTTATTTTGCACTAACTCTGTAAACAGGCCACACAGGGAGGCTTCGATGTATAATGTTATCGCCTCAAACGATTTCAAAACGTACTTTTGAAGAACAACAGCAGCAGAAAAGGGAATGTTTAACTTAACACTGTGAGCGCTGTCTCGAATCAAGCTGCGGCCGCGGGGCATTCTGGGGAAGCGGTCAGTCTGAAGAACGCTCAAGTCTGCTCTGATGGATGCTCGATAAAGAGGGCGGGGCGAGAACAACATCCGGGGATTTGATGCGTTCTCGATCTGGCGTTCTAGAGAATTGGAACGGTACTCGGGCTGAGGCTGATGACGTGTCACGAGTACACGAGCACACGAGAACGCTCAAGAACGCATATTGAGAAACGCCCTGTGTCTCAGCCCCCCCTTCAGTGTCCACCATATTGGATCAGTCCATTTGCTGCACATGTTCAGAAAGGTCCAAACAGACAGCAGCAAACCTTTTAAAAACAAACCATGCAAAGAGCAGTGTTGCCAACTTAGCGCTTTAGTCGCTATATTTAGCCACTTTTCAGACCCCTCTAGCACTTTGATTTCTAAAAAGCTCCTAGCGCCAAATCTAGCGACTTTTTTCTGCTACTGGAGACTTTGGAGACAACATCTAAAAGCAGCGAACTCTGCTCTCCAGAGCCAGTAGATTGGTAACCCCGCCTCCTGCTCTCCTCTATCTTGTCTGCTGTCATGATTCATGCAGCTATTATTTCATCCAAATGAAAAATGGAGAACAGAGAAGCAGATCATGGCTTGTCTACAGTGAAAAGAAGGACTGGGTTATTTACTTTGGCCTTTTTGGAAACACAGGAAGGAGCAATCAGCTAAGTGAGCTTAGTGCTTGGAAAAAATCTTTCATTCCTTTAGAGACAGCATGAAAAGTCAGCTGAGTACAAAACATAGAGAGGAAAACAAGAAGAAAAGGGACAAGAAGAGAGGGACACAACCTAGAACAAATAATGGATGTCTATTCTATTAACATTTCTCTATCTGTAGAATGGGTCTGCTTTATGTGATGTGTTCTCAGTTCAGAGGGCCCCCTGCCTGTCTTAACCTAGGGCCCCACATTTACTAAGTCCGCCCCTGCCCGCATTAATGTGCTTTAAACTGTGAAAATGAGCTGAATGTGTCTGAATAGTTGTAAAACTAGAGTTAGGCTGAAATGGTAGAATCCGTCTGTATGATCAGACTTTTTCTGGAAATATCCAAGTGTGTAAATAAAGAAAGAAACGTTGTTTTTCTGCTTCTCTACAGGCTCCTACAGGCCTTCTTATGAGGTGATGCTGCGTTTCTACAGTCTGTACAAGCAGGCTGTGTGTGGACCATGCAAGGCACCCCGGCCCGGGTTCTGGGACCCAGTGGGCCGCTACAAGTGGTCAGTATGGAGCTTTGGACCCTGAAGGTTTCAGTTTAACGCTCAGCTTCAGCAAATATTAACTGCAGTATAATAAACTATGATCTCCTTTCAATCTCAGCCTAACACCTTTACAGCCTCATTGTTTTTATCATAACTCTTTATCTGACTGCGCATGGAGGCGTTTTTCTCTCGGCCCACAGAATCTGTCCGACGTCTCGGCTCTGAGGCTTTCCTCCTGCCTGATGGTCGAACGCAGCTCCACTGTTTTTAAACCATTTTTCTTTGGTCGTTCCAGGGATGCGTGGAGTCGCCTCGGGGAGATGAGTCAGGAGACCGCCATGGCAGCATATGTGGAGGAGATGAAGAAAGTAGCACAAGAGGTAAACCTGATCGTTTACGGGTCGAGCTGAACATTCAGAGATGATCCAGGAGATGCAGCTTCAGGGTTAGAAGATTTAATCTAAATTATTGAAGTAAAAGTTTATAAACTTACAAAAAAAAGCAATGAGAAGAGTAGATAAGGCAGGATATTATGAACCGTTTGTTTATTCTTAATAAAGCATTAAAGCTGAGAGACATTGTAGACCTTTTAGTCCTAGAGTTTCTTTATAGCTTCAAAAAAAGCATAATTTAGAAAACCTGTTAAATTTTTCTTTAAATTATGAGCAACTTCTGATGATTGAAACAATGTTTAATATAGATGTGTCTTTGTTATTGTCAGGAAGTTATGTATGAAGGTAGATTTGTTTCTTTATTATTTAATCAAAAAAGGTTGCTTTAATCAAAAAATATATTTCCAATTAAAAAAATCTTCACTTCAATGAAAAAAAAAAAACTTTTCAATCAAAGAAAAAAAGTATTTAAATATTAAAAATATATTTGAGACTCAAAAAAAAATCAATTTGAACACTGCTTTTCTTTGATTGAAAATGTTTTATTTGATAGAAGTCCAGTCTTTTTTGTTTAAAGCAACTTTTTTAATTGAAGTAACATTGATTTTTTTTATTGGACCATATAATGGGTAGGTAATGGGTAGGACATTTGTGTCTTTATTATTCAATCAAAAAAAGAAGTTGCTTCAAACAAACAAGCAAAGAACAGAATCAATAAAAAAAGTAACTTCAATGAAAAGATAAATCATTCAAAAATTTGCATTAAAAAAATTCGAAAACTATTTCTGAATGCAAATAAAACATTTGAGACTCAAAAAATTGCATTTGAACACTTTTTTTTATTGTTGAAAATGTTCTCTTTGGTTAAGGGATCTATTTTGTGATTGGGCCATACATGGGTAGGACATTTGTGTCTTAATCATTCAATTCCCAAAAAAGTTGTTTCAATAAAAAAAAAAATAAATAAATAAATAAAAGAAAAAAACTGTGCAAATGCAAAAAAACAAAACAAAACAAACAAAAAAAAATTACCCTATGAATAATTTTTTTTTAAGTGAAAAAAGTTCAAATTGTTTTATTTGAATCAAACCTTTTTTTTGAAGTGCAAAAAGTTTTGATGTTCAAATTTTTGTGACTGAATAATTTTGACACAAACGTTCCGCAGTGGGCGGGTGCTTATCTATCGGTCTTTGTCAGACACGTGACTGACACGCCCCCTAGCGCCATTTTTGTGGTGAGCGGAAGAAAAACAAAACAGCAGAAAACAAGAGGAGAGCGCTGCCAGCAGTGAGGATTATCAGTTAAATGGAAAAGAACAAGAAAACTGAACAGATACCCTACCCAGACAAACTTTCTAAAGCTGCTAGGGAACGATATTATATATTATTATTACAGTGACAAGGCAGATGTTGTGGGCAGTTGCACTTATAGCTGCAGTTATTAGAGCAGTTTGTGCTGCTCATCAGACTGAATGAAAAAACTTGTCATAATTTGCACATTGATTACTTGCACATTGATAAGTTGCACACTGTATTTGCTGTTCACTTTATCCAGGCCTGTTTTCACAGATCTGCAGTCTTCTTTACAGATATCACATGTTAGGCCATATCTCTAAGGAAGGCCACAGTGAAAACAAGTCCAGGGAAAATGAAAATCTTCTAATTTAATCTAAAGAGCAATCTGCTATATACGAGGGAGGAAGACAAAGTAAAACATTTGAAGCTTTGCACTGTTCTGCATTATTTATGTATTTGAGATTTTGTATTGCATTTTCATAAATCCTCTGCTTGATTGAAAAGATAATAACACTTGTTTCAAATTTCAAATCCACTCTTTATTGTACACACATTTTTACAACCTCAGAAACATTGTTAATATTTGAAGTGATGGTGAAACTTATATTTGTTTTGCTGTTATTTTTCAAAAGTAACTTTAAAAAAAGCAAAATTCTATTTGTGTGAAAAGAAGAATAAAAAAAGAAGAATAAAGTTGAAACAGTACTTGATCTGGCATTCATTTATTAGCTGGTTTCTCTGTTAAAATTTCAAAACAGTCAATAATCACTGTGACTATGTCCAAAGGCCTCCACAAACTGATGAGGCATAATTTTGTGCAAGGTGTCTCTATCTGGCCACACAATTGCACGCTTTAGATTTGCATATAAAAATGACAGCATTTTATTGAATGTTCTGTACACAGTCTTTGGTGAAACACGGAAGAGATAAGCAAGGTGTTGGGAGGGCAGATCCAATCTCAGACGCATGAAGGTTAACAGAGCATTTGAAATGGACTGAGAATTTTATTTTGAGCAGACATGAGAGGCAGCATAAAATTAAACAAAGCCATAAAGGTTGCCAAGTTTGGTAGACCCGTATAGTACTGGACTTTTTCATTACTGTCTCCAAAGAAGCCATCAGAGATCTGCAGCTCATCAAGTTCACGCCGCAGCTCTCTGCTTTCTTCCAAAAGATGGTTCATCTCTGCACACCTGAGCACACACAGGTTACATTCTGTCTGTCCTTCCTGACGACCACCTTCTGTGTCATCCTTGGTGTTTGGCCGGCCAACGTTTTCAGCAGCCTTCTGCGTGTCAGTCTGTTGCTGGTTAGGGTTCTCTGTCGCCTCATGTGTAACTTCATCCTGTCGCTGAAGGATTTCATCAGCCTGATGGAGCCCCGTTTCAGTTGCTTGCAGGGCATTCTTTTTCAGCTGTTCCCGATAACCACGTCTTAAAGAGCGTTCTGTGTCTGTTGGTTTGATGTCAGTGTGGCCCAGATGCAGGGATGGAGCCCAGTCTGGGTCAGTCTCCATCATCTCATATGCGGGTTGACCTGCAAAGTAGATGAAAGGTTGAGTGTTTTACACATCTATTCAAAACACCATAGAAAGCACCTTAATAACAGAGATCATTAGATTACATGTGTAATAAAATAAGATAACCTTATGTTTCCCACAGTGGGGAAATTTGCTATACCGAAACAGCACAAGTACATCGGACTAGTAAGGCCAGAGGTAAATAAATAAACTGAAAAGCTTAGAGACGAACAAAGGATTATAATAAATAAACTTAAGTAGATTGCACAGGATGAATAAATGCACTGAGTTGGCTGACGAGTGGGTATGTACAGTGTTTTTATATGTACACTGTATTTATATATAAATTTATTCATAAAAAACATATATTTGTATTGCAGATTGTGTAAATGATTATACACAGAGAATGCATTATTTATTAAATTTTAGCAGTCTAAAAAAGAAATAAACAAAACAAACATCACTTTCCGCTTCTCTTCCACAGCATGTTTCAGTAGGTTTACATGAACTCCTGCAACTTTATAAGCAAACCATTTCAGCGTGTTGATTTCTATTAGTGTATATTTATAAGGACTTACCTTTGTGAAAATGCCGAGAGCAAACACGAACATGAGGAGATATTTTATGAAACGTGATGTCTTTCCTTCTTACAGCAGCGACCCACGGAGCCCGACGCCTCTTTGTTAAGTCCTCTGTCTGCGGTCCGTATTTTTTTTCCAAGTGGGGAATACGAAAAACCGTAAGGCACCATCTGCTGTTTTCTGTTTAGAACTACTGTTGCATCCTTTGACGCAGCAACAGTGTCCCATTATTTCCAAAGAAGCAACTAGAACACATCTGCTCTCTGTTAGTTTTCTTTTCTTCGTTGCTGCTGTCTCTTCACCACAGAAATGGCGCTAACTACCCTAAATGAATTGCGCTTTTGCGGAAGTGACGTACACTGTCACAGACCGATTGGTCAAATATGTTTGATTGACAAGTGTCTACACCAAAGACATCTTTCTGACAAAGAAGTCATGGTCGCCACTGGCCAGCAAGCTTTTTGCCAGTGTTAGCAAGTGTTATGCTGCGTTCAGACCAAAAGCAGCAGGAGCAGCTAGTTTACATGCAAAGTCAATGGTTGACATGCGTCAAGGCGAAGCAAAATGTCCCGCAGCACATTTTGAGCAGCAGGAACAGCGCGTCGCATGAGATTGAAAAATTTAACTTTAGCTGCTGGACGCGTCGCATCAACCAATCAGAGAAGCTGATCTGGGAGCTGGCAGGGAGACAGAGCGCTATGATCACTCCTCTGAAACAGCTTATTAACGCCTAAATTAACTTAAAATGTAGAAACCTGCCGGCAGCATATGTTCGCTTTTATTATCCTGCTGCCTGCAGTTTGTAGCACAGACCTAAAAAAAGCTAACATCTACTTTCAGCCAGCATTAACAGTAGAGGAAACCCCCAAGAGATGAGCGGGCCTGAGGCAGCTGCTGCTGGGTTTTATCCATCAGCCCAACAAAGCCTTGTTTTGGTTTAGAAAACATGCAAATAGAAACGGACGAACGTTGTTGATCCACTCTATAAAGCCTGGAATTCAATGCTATTTCTGACAGTTTGTTTGTTATACACATTTTTACAGGATTGGAAACATAATGAATGTTTGTTTGACCTCCTGCACGCCATGTTAAAACAAACATTTTCATATATTTAAAAGAAGAAAAAAATGAAAAAGCTCCAGTGAGCCACAAGCGGGCATCAAAGAGCCGCGGGTTGCTGATCCCTGCTATAGGAGAATGTGGAGATTTTTTTTTTTTTTA
Source organism: Cyprinodon tularosa (assembly GCF_016077235.1). Lineage (NCBI taxonomy): Eukaryota > Metazoa > Chordata > Actinopteri > Cyprinodontiformes > Cyprinodontidae > Cyprinodon > Cyprinodon tularosa. The sequence continues at coordinate 549,495 of NW_024039254.1, forward strand.
AGTTAACCAAATATTTTAATTTTTCTTTTTTGTGGCAGATCCCACGATTTAAACAAATCTTTTTATGTTGCCGTCATATTTCTGTAGGCTGGTAGCTTCTGGTTTCTCCAGTAAAGGAGATCTTTCATGCTTTCTGATCTGTACGGAGAGAAATTTGCTCCAGTATTATTAAAAGCATGTTTGTTTTGTCCGGTGGATCCATGCAGGTCATCAACACCATGCCCATGGACCAAACGGCGGCGGGGGCCTTCCGACACTTCGAGCCTCTCTACAGGGTCATTGATGACATGCCCCGGCCTCCGGCGTCGCTGTTTGACCTCGCTGAAGGTGGGTTGGTTCTGACTGGTCCAGTTCAGGGTGTGGGCTTAGAAGAGAGCTCGGTTCTGATGGGACGTCCAGAATAAAACAGGCTGAAAATGTTCATTTTACACGGCGTCTCGTTGCAGGCTCTAAAGGCAGTCAGCAGGGTGACACGGAGGGAGGAAAGGAGCCGGAGCGTTTGGAAGGAGGTGGTCCAGACCCGCAGCTGAGGGCTCCTGGTGAGGCCCGCCCCCCACAAGGTGTGTTCATAACCCTGATATCCCACATCCTCCTTAAACGCCCTGCTCCGCTCCACAAAGCAAAGCCTGCAGCCTCTGCGGTTCCTCCCAACGTAACAGATTTGAACTCATCGCTCTAGTTTCTGATGTTCTGCTGCAGATTCTGGGGCGTCTGAAGGTCTGGCTGTGACCAGCGACTCGGAGAGTGAAATCTTCTGCGACTCTGTGGACTCAGTGGAGCAGCTGAGCAGCTTCAAGGTATTCTGGTTCCTTCCATGTGTAAAAAGCTTGGTGCAAACGGCGAGATGCAGCAGTTCCTAAACCCTCCGTCTGCCACAGGCTGTCAAGTCCAACGGCTTCCACAGCAGCAGCGTTTATCTGCACTCGTCTCCAGGTCCCGGGACTCGGACTGAAGGCCGTCTGGAGGGAAGACGAGTCGGAGCCGGTCAGGGTGGGGAAGGAGCGGAGGATGGGAGGAGCCACGGTCCTCCCAGGAGAGGGCGGGACGGCGGGCGGGACGCTTCCTCCCACGGCTGGAGAGAACGTAAGCTGCAGGCGTTGGCGTCACATCAATCTACGGCCGCAACTAAACATTATTTTTTAATAGATTTTTAATCGAATAATAATCAGGTAGCCAAAGGTTCCTTAAAGAAGATTTTTAGTGAAATGAAATCAGGTGAATCTTTTCCACTTAAATGCAAAATGTTTATATATATATTTTTTTAAATTTGATATATTTAACTGCTCTAAATGGGTCGTTCTGTCAGCTAAAGACCTGTTTTAGAGTCTTTATACTCCAGTCAATGATCAATCTATTACTAAATTATTTCAATAATCGATTATTACAGCCGTACTTCAACCTGATGGCTCCTGTTACATCTTGCTGATTTATCCAGCGTCTTCCCGACGTCCCAGAAACTAATAAAACGCTGGCATACGCTGAACTTTCTATGGAGTTTTTCCTATTTTTGGCGCATACATAGAGCAGGGGTAACCAATCAAAAATCAGCGGGTCAGAATAAAGAAAATCATCAACCAGTAAAGGTCCGGAGACATTTTTAATTCTAATCTGTTAAAATGAGGTGTTTATGCATCCATGTATACATTGAATTTTTATAAAAAAATTAAAAAAATTTCCATTTTAAAATCTAGATTGTTTTTGAATTAGAGAACAACAATCATTCAGTTTGGTATGAAGACAATTTCTTGATTCCCATATTTTCTCAAACACCTGAACTGACTGTTTTTTCTTTCTTTTTTCTGTCTTAATGTTGGCAGTGGGCTTTATGCTGCCCTGCAAGGCTTTAAACCTGGGTTTAATGGAGACTAAGCCGTTCTAAAGCACATAGCAAGGAGCTCATTTTGAGCCTGGATCCAGATTTATTGTTGATTCTGTTCATGGTGGAGAATCCTGCTTCACAGCAGCAGGTTGAGCCAAACATCTTCTAAATGTGCAGGGTCATCTTTGAGCACCATTTCACTTTTCTTTCACCAGTTCACCACAGTTCTTCCAGCAGTCCACACTTTCTCTGCTCTCTTTCTTGGCTAATTTGGATCACGTGCAGGCTGAAGCCGGACGCTCTGGAGGGCTTTACCGTATTAACAGGAGAAGCAAGCAATTGAAGTTAGACACTGCCATCGGACAACATGCAGTAAATTATAAATATTGTAAATCAGGTTGGGTCCAGATCCGGACCGCTGCCGCTAATCCATGACTTCTGGTCTAGAGTATTCATAGCGAGTCCAGAACTTCTGTCCAACAGCAGCCTAACTTCTGCATAACGCACGGCAGCGTAATGCCCATGAAATAATGACCAAGCCAGTGTCCTGAAGGGGGCAGCGATGCGCCCGGATGTGACCGGTCTGCATAAAAAGATGTCTTTGATCGCAGTATAAACCTACAGTAGCTGCTGTTTACCGCCAGCCAAAAAAAAAGAAAAAGAAAGAAGGTTTTTGGTGGCAGCAGATTGAGCGTCATGTCTGCTAGGAAGTTTGTTGGTGGTGGTCGTGAACGCAGGGAGGATCCATCACCCTCACCTTCTGGCTCACCCTATGATGGGGATGAAGTCTGGAGGAGAACTCATGGTTTCCTCCTTTATACCAAAACGCTGCCAATACGCCATTATACAGTAGCTGGACGTTAGAAATGTTCAGCGCTCGTCTGGAACACGTCAGATACGTTGATATGCATTGGAGAGAAGTTCCTGATAAGTTACACAGAAGTTAGTCAAAGGTTTAGGATAGGCTAGACTCCACGACTGATGAGGAACTGACACTGAACGTATGTCAACCATCAGATAACTGACCTGGAACTGATGGCCAACAGATGGCAGACGCTGGAATGTTCTCGCCATATATCAATGTACTTCAGCGTGTTTCAGCATGCTCATAACTTATACAAAACTAAGCCATAACTTATCCTACTTTTGCCAGTGTTTTTGCCAGATTTTTCATATATGGGCACACTCTGGCTAAATCGTCAAGGTGTGACAACATCATAAATGAAGTGTTCAGAGCTGCAATCATTATTACAGATTTTATTTGTCCTGTAACCTAATAAGTTTCTGCTTTATTTTATCTTATGTTTTTCTATTCAGTCAGTGTTTATTACAGCTGGAAAGAATTTTATCAGATTTTCAGCATATAAAATGAAAAAAAACAATTTTTACAATTTTAAACCTGTTCTTTGCTTTTATCAATGTTGGACCAAATTTCTCTCCATACTCCGTCTGAATGGCGGTGTGTAAGTTTGCCAAAAAAATGTCGGACTCCGTAATTTTCTCTGGTCCCCTCCCTGATCTGACCAGTGATGACATGTTTAGCCGCATGTCGTCATTCAATCGCTGGTTGTCTAGGTGGTGCCCTGAAAACAACGTGGGCTACATTAATAATTGGCAATCCTTTTGGGGAAAGCCTGGTCTGATTCGGAGAGACGGCATCCATCCCACTTTGGATGGTGCAGCTCTTCTTTCTAGGAATCTGGCCACATTTATTAGTCCTCCAAAACCCTGACCACCCAGGGTGCAGACCAGGAAGCAGAGTTGTAGTTTAACACACATCTCTGCAGCTTCTCTACTGTTACCCACTCTTTACTCCATCCAGACAGTGTCTTGCCCACGACCAAAATCTAATAAATTAGCAAAGATTCCCAAAGGAGTAAATCATGATAATCTAATTAAAATCAAAATAACTTCAATTGGGGAAAAAGTTAAAACAATTAAATGCGGTCTGTTTAACATAAGATCTCTTTCCTCTAAAAGTCTACTAGTTAATGACTTGATTTGTGATAATCACATTGACTTGTTTTGCCTTACAGAAACCTGGCTGCAGCAAGAGGATTATGTGAGCATAAATGAGGCAACTCCTTCAAGCTATTTAAATTTTCACATCCCCAGAAGTTCTGGGCGAGGAGGAGGAGTAGCAACAATCTTCGAGTCTGACTTACTGATTACTCCCAAAACAATTAATTCCTACAACTCTTTTGAACATTTAACCCTTAATTTCCCTGATCCAAATTTCAAGGCAAGAAAACCTCTTCTTTTTGTAACTTTGTATCGTCCACCAGGTCCTTACTCTGAATTTTTAGATGAGTTTTCAGAGTTCCTTTCTGATTTGGTATTAAATACTGACAGGGTCATCATAGTGGGAGATTTTAACATCCATGCTGACATTGAAGGCGACAGCTTAAGAGCAGCCTTTAATGCTATCTTAGACACTATTGGCTTTGTTCAAAATGTGAATAGTCCCACGCATTCTCATCTTCATACTTTGGATCTTGTGCTGACATACGGCATAGAATGTGAAGAAATAACAGTATTTCCTCACAACCCTGTCCTCTCTGACCACTTTCTAATAACCTTCAGGATTACTTTAACAGAGTTCTCCTCCCCCAAAAGAAGGTTCAATTTTAGTAGATCTTTATCAGATAGTGCAGTTATAAATTTTAAAGAATCTGCTTCACTTTCTCTCTGCTCTGTGTCACTGAGCAGTGCTGCAGAGTGCAAAAGCTTAGCTTATTCCCCTTCACAGGTTGATGATTTTGTTGAGGGGGTTGCTAGTTCTCTGCGTATTGCCTTAGACAACGCAGCTCCTTTGAAAATGAAAACCGTTAAAAATAGAAAGCTTGCTCCTTGGTTTAATGCAGAGCTGCATACTTTGAAGCAAAATGCTAGGAAACTGGAGAGAAAATATCGCTCCACAGGCCTGCAGGAGTCCTTCCTAGTCTGGAAAAATGGTTTACTGTTGTATAAGAGGACCCTTTGTAAAGCAAGAGCAGCATACTTCTCCTCATTAATAGAGGAGAATAAGAATAATCCTAGATTTCTTTTTAATACAGTTGCCAAACTCACCCAGAGCCATAGCTCTGTTGAACCGTCCATTCCACCTGCTCTTAGCAGCAATGATTTTATGGGATTCTTTATAAATAAGATTGATCTTATTAAAAATAAGATCATAAGCACTCCTCTATCCGCGATTGTACCTGAGGTAGTCATGGAATCTGAACCGGGTTTAGACTGCTTTGATCCAGTTGAACTCTCTGAATTAGCAAAATTATTGTCTTCATCTAAGCCTTCAACTTGTATGTTAGATCCAGTTCCAACCAGGTTATTTAAGGAGGTATTCCCTTTGATCTCCTCCTCCATTTTAGATGTGATTAATCTATCTCTGTTACAGGGATATGTACCTAAAGCTTTTAAGATTGCTGTAATTAAACCTCTGCTTAAGAAACCGTCTCTTGACCCAGATGACTTGGTCAATTATAGACCTATATCCAATCTTCCTTTCTTATCCAAAATTCTTGAGAAAGTAGTTGCCAAACAAGTTTGCGATCACTTCCACCATAATGAACTTTTTGAAGAGTTTCAGTCTGGCTTTAGAGCTCATCATAGCACTGAAACAGCTCTGGTGAAAGTCACTAATGATATTCTCATGGCCTCAGATAATGGACTTGTATCTGTGCTCGTCCTGTTGGATCTTAGTGCTGCATTTGATACAGTTGACCATAATATTCTTTTAGAAAGACTTGAATATTTTGTTGGAATTAAAGGAACAGCACTAGACTGGTTTAAATCTTATCTATCTGATCGAATTCAGTTTGTTCATGTTAATGATAGATCTTCAACACGCTCAAAGGTTACCTGTGGAGTACCACAGGGATCAGTGCTAGGACCAATTCTCTTTACTTTATACATGCTCCCAATTGGTAGAATTATTAGACAGCATGGGATTAATTTCCACTGTTATGCTGATGATACCCAGCTATATCTGTCTATAAATCCAGATGAAGCTAACCCATTACATAGATTACAGGCATGTCTTGAAGACATAAAAACCTGGATGACTCTTAATTTTCTGCTTCTGAATGCAGACAAAACAGAAGTTATAGTCTTTGGACCAGAGTCTCTGAAAAAGAAACTGATTAGCCAGTCACTTCATTTGGATGGGATTAAACTGATTTCAGATAATAAAGTAAAAAATCTTGGTGTTATTTTTGATCAGGACCTGTCATTTAAATCCCATATCAAAGAGGTTTCTAGAATTTCCTTCTTTCATCTGAGGAACATTGCAAAAATTAGAAATATCCTGTCCAGGGGGGATGCTGAGAAACTAGTCCATGCATTTGTTACTTCAAGGCTGGACTATTGTAATTCTTTACTATCAGGAAGTCCACAAACTGTAGTTAAAAGCCTTCAGCTGATCCAAAATGCTGCAGCCAGAGTTCTGATGAAAATGAAAAATAGAGATCATATCTCTCCTATCCTGGCTTCTCTTCATTGGCTTCCTGTTAAATCAAGAATAGAATTTAAAATCCTCCTTCTCACATATAGAGCCTTAAATGGCCAAGCTCCATCTGATATCAGAGATCTGATTGTTCCTTATGTTCCCAACAGAGCACTTCGCTCTCAATCTGCAGGTTTACTAGTGGTTTTCCCTAGAATTTCTAAAAGTAGAAGGGGGAGGGATCTTTTTTTATCAGGCTCCCCCTCCTTTTTGGAACCAACTACCATTTTTTAGTCCGTGGGGGCCAGACCCCCTTTCTACTTTTAAGGCAAAGGTTTTTAAAACTTTCTTTTTTAAATTAAAGCTTATTTGGGTGGCTGGTTTCCTGAGCTCTCCCCTATAGTTATGCTGCTAAAAGGTTTAGATTTTTGGAGGACATAGGGCCCCCCATTTCACCCATTCTGCTTCATTCTTCTCTGTTCCCCTTTTTATTCGCAGAATCTTTTTAGTTAAATTTCTCAAACCCTTTCCCTCTCTCTCTGCTTTTCCTCAAGTAGTTTTTGCCTCGTCTTTTCCTGTTTGGCTGGGGACGTCACCCCTGGAAAAAAACATTAGCTTTTTCTGCTTCTACAAACCCATTTTAAAAAGTTGTTGGAGATCGGCCTGTTTTCCATTTGTGGTCCGGGTTTCTCGGACCGGGGACAAATTGGAAGGCTCTCTTCTTTCCCCCGGGGCAGGGGGAGCCCCCCTTTGGGAAGTCGTCTGCCTGGGCTTTTGGGGTTTCCTGGAGGGGGCCGCCTTTTACAGCTGCTTTTTGAAATCTCTGTTCTGTCCCCTTTGAACCCCGGGCCCGGCCTGGGCCCAGAGGGGCCGCTCACACTGACCCGGGTTTCCCTGCGGGAGGTTTTTTCCTGTTAAAAGGGAGTTTTTCCTCTCACATTTCCCGCTACAAGCATGCTTTTGTTTTGGGGGGTTTTTATTTGGTTCCCAAAGGGGTCAATGCAATCAACTGGTTTTCCTTTGATAGGGAAAAATTTGAAAAAAAAAATTTTACGGAAGGGTTGGGGTTTTAACTGTAAAGTGCCCTTTAAGGGTGACCCTGTTTTTTTGAATTTTGGGGGGTATATAAAAAAAACTGAAATTTAAATTTTAATGGGGGGCCCCCCTGACCTTCTTGGTCCAAGGGGGGATTTTCCCCAAGGGGGAACCCCCAGGGGGGGGCCCCGGGGGCTTTTCCGGGGGGCGGTGGGGGGGGGGCTTCGGAAAGGGGGGGGACGGGTCAGGGGTGGAGCTGAGAGGATTTCCCAACGCACCCGCAGCAAAAGAAACATTCCCGGGGGCCCCCGGAGGGGGTCAGGGGAGGACATGAGGAGCGTTTTGGACCCGGGGTGGAGGCGGTGGAGAAGGCTCGCTGCCACTTCCCTGTGGGTTTTCGAATCCAAATTTAAGGGTTTGTTTTAGTGTTTGAAATTTTTCTGTGAACTTTTGAACGGGGTTTGTTTGACCCCCCACAGGGGTCAGGGAAAGGAGGGGCCCCGCCCGCGGTTTCAGCCAAGATGCTGAGGTGAGGGTACGAGGGCGGCTTTATCTGTCAGACCAGGGCAGCGGGGCCCATAGTCAATACGTATGCAAAAAGACGTCAGAAAATTTCCGTTTTTCATTTAGTATGTTTCAAAAAAAAATTATTTAAGGTCAGATTGCAATACGCTTAAAAAAAAAACATAAAGCAAGTAATTAAATAGTTTTTGGTACATGACTAAAGGGATGCACGGCTGTTGAGGTAGTTTAAAGTCTATTTTTCGCACAAAACTAAAGGGATAAATGGGTCTTGATTATAGGTATGATGGTCTGACCGGGTAAGCTCATCTAACAGAACCGGCTGCAACCGGACAGAAAACCTATCTCTGAAAGTTTTGGTCATGAAATGTTCCTCAGGCGAAGCAAAGCCACTTTAGACAATTTTCGGGGAAAGCTGTCTGCTGATTGCCAGGCAGACGAGCTCCGAGCCAGCTCCCATGTCAGGATGAAGAGAGCACATCCAGTTAGTCACAGTCAGAGAAACAGGACTACACTGAAAAACAGGCCAAGCTCCAACATCTAGAAACAAAGGTGTTGATGGCAGCAGCACAGCTGATATTTCTCTCCAGGATGGAGTCACAGCCAAACAGGAACAGACCAGATGAAGCTACTATGAGAAAAAGCAGAGAGAGCAGAACGTTAGAGATTGAACTAACAGATTCTGCAGAGTGGGAGAATGGAGATAGAATGAAGCAAAATGATGAAAAAGGGGTCCCTATGTCTTCCAGCAGTCTAAGCCTATAGCAGCATAACTATAGAGATAGCTCAGGATAACCTGAGCCACTCTAACTATAAGCTTTATCAAAAAGGAAAGTTTTAAGCCTAGCCTTAAAAGTAGACAGGGTGTCTGCCTCACGGACTAAAACTGGTAGTTGGTTCCACCAATCAGTCCTCCTTTGGATCAGAACCAATGAATGACCTTCAGGAAACTTTCCATCACTTCCTGCTGTGATATTTTCTATGAAGCCTTTAGTTTCCCAAACAAATGGCAGCATTTCTGCAGTAGGTCAGTGGTTTTCTTTCATCTTTGGTAAAAGCAGCAGTGATGGGAGGACCATCTGGCTTCAGAGGACTTCCTGGAAAGTCGGGTCTCCAAGGCTTCCTGTCTTCTGGTTCTGTCTGACATCTAGCTTCCTAAAAACCTTGTGACTCGGGGAGGAATCTGGCTTTTTTTGTATTTCAGCATCTTCAGAATCTCAACCAATCTTTTAGGTAAATTTAAGACTTCAGTTTTGATTATTTAAGCAAACAGACCGTGGCTATGATCAGTGACAAGCGTTTTACTGTGTAGCTAATCATTTCAGAACAGAAATAATTTTGAAAATCAAACTTAAAAGTACATTTTTAAAGCTAAAGTTTTATATTTTTTTTCCTATCAGATCTTATATATTTTTTTCTTAGTTTCAGTTTTTCTACTTTTACACTTCTGCCACCTTGGGCATGGGGGCAGGGCTTTGAAGACACTGGAAGGATGACTGACAGGCAAAGCCGGGCGTACACTGTATGAGTTTTTTCCTTTTTAGGGCCGATTCTTCAGTTGTGTGAGATTTTTCTGAAGTAGGTTGAGTTTTAGCCTCATGGTTCGCCTTACGTCCTTTAAATTAGCATTTAAAGGAAAATTCTGGTCAGCAGGAATAATCAGTGGATCGTTACTTATCCCTAAGACTAATACGGTCACATGAATTTAGCGCTAATCAGTAAAAAAATAACAGCAATAATTTTCGTGGCGATCACAGAGTCTGGGAGCGGCCATTTTTGTCCTAATATAGTAACCCCTCCTCCTGCCATCTTCCAGCAGTGACGTCACGGTGCGGTAAGCCTAGCGCCATTCTTCCCGCTTTACAAGCTAAATCAATGGGAACTACTAGACACATCTGCAATCAACAACAATTATTGAAGATTTCCAGAGGACTTCACCATTGAAATTCACCAGAGCTATAGTGAAACTGACAATGCCCACGTGCATGGCAGCTGGATGCTGCAATATATCGGGTAACAGTGAAAAAAAGCGTTATCTCACCTTTCTGATTCCTGATCCTCCATGGACAGGTTGGTCGTTGGATTGCCAACTTGAAGAGGGAGGATTTGCCATCGAACTTCTGGCCAGAAAAAAAAACCCGTAATATGTAGCCAACATTTGGAAGAAGAATGTTTTCAAGATGACTTGGATAATAGCGCGTTGTGACAAACACCAGATACAGCACTGGGACTTGATCAACAGCCGATACCGCACCGTGACGTCACTAACCAGTAGGTGGCAGTAGTGTTCTTTGACAAACATGGATGCCTCCAGTAAAGCACATTCACATGAAAATCACTCTGAATTAAAAACACTGATCATTTATTGAACAGGATGGAATAATTTAATATTTAAAGGACTTTCAGAAGTTTGAATTCTGAATATGACTGAACTTTTCCTTTAACAACCACCTCCCCATCAGAAATCGTAAGGTCGAAAAAAAATAAAACGTTTGATATTCAGTCGTCCCTCATGAGGTGCTGGTGGGTAAATCCTGCTGCTGAAGCTGAGCTACGAGCCGATTTACCAGAACCTAGCTAACTGCGTGTGTGTCAACAAAGCAGCTCTTCCTCTTCTTCTTCCACATTGAGTCCCAGCAGCGCCATCTCACTGCGGAGCTGAGTCCCACCTGGTTTTTTGACGTACTGTGTGAGCAGGTAGATCGCATCAGAGCGTCGGGTCGCACAGTGTGAGAACAAACGTGGTGAGCTGGGAAATTTTAAACCCTGCGTTTCCCTCATGCAGTTTGAACTGTAGCTGCGTGCAACGATTGAAAGTATCTTACAGTGTACGCCCGGCCTAAAGCGACTGAACAAAATATGAATAACTGTTGCGTTCAGGAACCTTGGGAACCAGAAACATCTTTAATTTATGGCCCTTATTTAGCCCCGTAGCTCTGTTCTGTTTCCTCATGCCTTTTTTTTTATTATTTATTTTATTTTTCACTGGCTTTTATTCTGCTTTCTTGTGGTCCAATTGTTTTATTTATTTTACAAATGTTTTCAATTTTATTTTTCAAATTTTTTCTATTATCTAATTTATGTAAAGCGCTTTCAATTGTACTGAATGTACTGAATTGTGCTATAAAAATAAAATAGGCTTGCTCTGATCCAGGAACCTTTGCTGAAGGTTCCTGGTTCTGGTTCATGTTCTGCAGCAGCCTGTGTCACAGCGACTCTGGTTCCGTGGCGGCTCTGGTAACGTGGCGGTTCTGGTTCCGTGGCGGCTCTGGTTCCGTGGCGGCTCTGGTTCCGTGGCGGCTCTGGTTCCGTGGCGGCTCTGGTAACGTGGTGGTCATGTTATTTTCTTTCCCCTCCAGGAGGAGGCGTGGTGGCCTTTCGACGTGTCGTGTCAGACGGTTCTTCTCTTCATGCTGTGGCCGTTCGTCGCACAGGGTCTGGTCTACCTGCTGAGGAAGGCCCACCAGAGGAGCCGCACGTTGTCATGACAAAGCCCCTCCCCCAGATGGACATAGGAAGAAGTTTTTGCTCCCCAAACTTCCCAGCATCTGATTGAAGCTCCTTTCTTCAGACGAAGAACTTCCTGTGATTTATCGTTTTAATAAAGTGAAATAGAATCTCTGAGGGTTAAATAAACGCCTCTTCAGTTTTTACCCAACATTCTGCTGACCAGGTCTGAATCAACCTCTGCTTGATGGGGTCCAGCTGAGGCCGCTGTGACCAGATTAAGACCGACAGACGGTGGGATTATTCCGCCGTAATCCTTGAAGGCTTGTTTAGACTCCTGACCAATGAAAATGATTCCTGCTCTTTGACTATTGAAGTCTCTCCTATCAGCAGTGGGACCTAAAGGGGATTTTCCTCCATTATTGTTGCAGCAAAGAACACGTTTTTTTTAATGGAAATTTAGATTTTATGAATTGAACTCTTATTAAATAGTTTTCCTGATATTCTCTTCACTTTAAGCTCAAGGCAATAAAAAAAGAATGCAATTCATTAAACTCGTTCTGAAAAGTGGAAAATAAATCTTGACAAAATAGGGAAAGTATTTTCACAAAACTTTTTTTTTGTATTAAGAAAATTTTCATGTCTAGATTTTTTTTGCATTTTGAAAGCGCTCTCGGCAACAGTAACAGGAAAAAATGCACTCAATAAACATTAAAGACATAAAAACCAGTTTAGCTGCTGAAATGAGCTGAGCTGCTACTTTTAATCAAATAATCTTAATTAACAGAGTAAATATTTGAATTCAGCAATCTGCCAAAAAGCCTCTTAAAAGTTTGTTTCTGGTCACAGAACGCGGGTTTGGAAGTTTTTCCCCCTGAGATTGACCAATCCGCTTCACCCGAAATGAATCATGGCTCTGCTGCCATATTCTGAGCTCCTTACAGGGTGGAGGCGCTAAAATAAAGGCAGTGAATAAAAAGGCTGAATTTAATCAACTAATTAGAACTTTGATGTTTCCCATTTTAATGATTTTAATCCAGATTCAGATCAGTTTGGTTTATTTGATCGTTTAGGACTTTAAACTCTATCCTCTAATATTATTAAAAGCAAAGAACACATTTCTAACCGGTTTGGAGAGTCATTTATCTGAATATTTTATAGTTTCCTGTTTGGGTTTAATATTTAAATAGTTTTATTTTTGTACAGATACTGATGGAATAACAAATGACTTCTTTTCAGTTTCACAGATTTGAAAGTTTTGATCTCATGTTTGTGTTTGATTATCTCAGTTTGAAACTTCCTTTAATTCCAGATAGAAACCTCTTACCAAAAAATACAACAAGTAAAATCCTAAAATTTAATACATTTAATCTGGAAGAAAAGAAAAACTTAAAAGTTCTTTTTACATGTTTTTCTATTTCTATTTTAAATGTTTTTTCTTTCAACTTCCTTTTTTGAATTTTGTTCTTTGGTTTCAGTATTAGTCGAACAAATATTAGAAAAGAATAAAACAGTAAAACTATTCATTACACACAAAAAAAATAAAATAAAATAAAAAATTTGGAAAATCAAACCTGCAATAATGTCAAACTGAAAATACTGGTTAAACGTTTTACTTTCAAAACTTGATTTAATTTATTTTAAAACCCATTTTCTTTAAATTTCCATTTTTGAAACGTTCTTCTCTTTCAACAACATTGAATAAGTCTCTCTCATCCTTCGGGAGCGTTTCAAACCTTTACGTTCCGTCTTGCCGTACGCTGAGATGTTCTGCCTCTCCTGCCGTCAGGAGGGCAAAAAAACCAGGAAGATGAAGCAGTTATGTTGAAGAAAATGTCTTTCCTTCTGTTTGGTTGCATTACTTCAGATTTTCGGTTGATGGAAATGATTTCCTTTAATAAATTCTCATCCCAGAAACAAGCTTCAATTACAACAAATGAACAAATTATTGCCAAACAAATAATTTAATAAATTATATTTGTATATTTAAAAGGTTACAAAGGATTTTATACAACAGTTACAAAATCGGTTTGTGCAGGATGAAACTCAGACACCAGATATTGAAAGGACACAGAGATGCAGTCGGTTCAGCTCCATTCGGTTTTTGGAAAACTAGAGTTTCAAAGTGGAAGTCTGAAACTTCCATGTTGGAACGGTTGGCTTCAAACTGGTCTGACTGTTGGCTTTAAACTGGTCTGATTGTTGGCTTTAAACTGCTCTGACTGTTGGCTTTAAACTGGTCTGACTGTAGACTTTAAACTGCTCTGACTGTAGACTTTAAACTGCTCTGACTGTTGGCTTTAAACCGGTCTGACCGTTGGCTTTAAACTGGTCTGACTGTAGGCTTTAAACCGGTTTGACTGTTGGCTTTAAACCGCTCTGACTGTAGGCTTTAAACCAGTTTGACTGTTGGCTTTAAACTGGTCTGACTGTTGGCTTTAAACCGGTTTGACTGTTGGCTTTAAACCGGTCTGACTGTTGGCTATAAACTGCTCTGACTGTTGACTTTAAACCGCTCTGACTGTTGGCTTTAAACCGGTCTGATTGTTGGCTTTAAACTGCACTGACTGTTGGCTTTAAACTGCTCTGACTGTGGGCTTTAAACCGGTCTGACTGTTGGCTTTAAACCGGTCTAATTGTTGGCTTTAAACTGGTCTGACTGTTGGTTTTAAACTGGTCTGACTGTAGACTTTAAACTGCTCTGATTGTTGGCTTTAAACTGGGCTGATTGTTGGCTTTAAACTGGTCTGATTGTTGGCTTTAAACTGCTCTGACTGTTGGCTTTAAACTGGTCTGACTGTTGGCTTTAAACTGGTCTAATTGTTGGCTTTAAACTGGTCTGACTGTGGGTTTTAAACTGGTCTGATTGTTGGCTTTAAACTGGTCTGACTGTAGACTTTAAACTTGTCTGATTGTTGGCTTTAAACTGGTCTGACTGTTGGCTTTAAACTGGTCTGACTGTAGACTTTAAACTGCTCTAATTGTTGGCTTTAAACTGGGCTGATTGTTGGCTTTAAACTGGTCTGATTGTTGGCTTTAAACTGCTCTGACTGTTGGCTTTAAACTGGTCTGACTGTTGGCTTTAAACTGGTCTAATTGTTGGCTTTAAACTGGTCTGACTGTGGGTTTTAAACTGGTCTGATTGTTGGCTTTAAACTGGTCTGACTGTAGACTTTAAACTTGTCTGATTGTTGGCTTTAAACTGGTCTGATTGTTGGCTTTAAACTGGTCTGATTGTTGGCTTTAAACTGGTCTGATTGTTGGCTTTAAACTGCTCTGACTGTTGGCTTTAAACGGGTGACTGTACACTTTAAACGGGTCTGACTGTAGACTTTAAACTGCTCTGATTGTTGGCTTTAAACTGGTCTGATTGTTGGCTTTAAACTGGTCTGATTGTTGGCTTTAAACTGGTCTGATTGTTGGCTTTAAACTGCTCTGATTGTTGGCTTTAAACTGGTCTGATTGTTGGCTTTAAACTGGTCTGATTGTTGGCTTTAAACTGTTCTGACTGTTGGCTTTAAACTGGTCTGACTGTGGACTTTAAACAGGTCTGACTGTAGACTCTAAACTGGTCTGATCGTTGGCTTTGAACTGCTCAGATTGTTGGCTTCAAACTGGTTTGACTGTAGACTTTAAACTGCTCTGACTGTACACTTTAAACGGGTCTGACTGTAGACTTTAAACTTGTCTGATTGTTGGCTTTAAACTGGTCTGATTGTTGGCTTTAAACTGCTCTGACTGTACACTTTAAACGGGTCTGACTGTAGACTTTAAACTTGTCTGATTGTTGGCTTTAAACTGGTCTGACTGTAGACTTGAAACTGTTCTGATTGTTGGCTTTAAACTGGTCTGATTGTTGGCTTTAAACTGCTCTGACTGTTGGCTTTAAACGGGTCTGACTGTACACTTTAAACGGGTCTGACTGTAGACTTTAAACTTGTCTGATTGTTGGCTTTAAACTGGTCTGACTGTAGACTTGAAACTGTTCTGATTGTTGGCTTTAAACTGGTCTGATTGTTGGCTTTAAACTGCTCTGACTGTTGGCTTTAAACGGGTCTGACTGTACACTTTAAACGGGTCTGACTGTAGACTTTAAACTGCTCTGATTGTTGGCTTTAAACTGTTCTGACTGTTGGCTTTAAACCGCTCTGACTGTTGGCTTTAAACTGGTCTGACTGTGGACTTTAAACAGGTCTGACTGTAGACTCTAAACTGGTCTGATCGTTGGCTTTGAACTGCTCTGATTGTTGGCTTCAAACTGGTTTGACTGTAGACTTTAAACTGGTCTGACTGTATATTTTAAACTGGTCTGACTGTAGACTTTAAACTGCTCTGACTGTAGACTTTAAACTGGTCTGATTGTTGGCTTTAAACTGCTCTGACTGTTGGCTTTAAACTGGTTTGACTGTAGACTTTAAACTGGTCTGACTGTTGGCCTCAAACTGCTCTGACTGTAGACTTTAAACTGGTCTGATTGTTGGTTTTAAACTGGTCTGATTGTTGGCTTTAAACTGGTCTTACTGTTGGCTTTAAACTGGTCTGACTGTAGACTTTAAACTGGTCTTACTGTTGGCTTTAAACTGGTCTGATTGTTGGCTTTAAACTGGTCTGACTGTAGACTTTAAACTTGTCTGATTGTTGGCTTTAAACTGGTCTAACTGTTGGCTTTAAACTGGTCTGATTGTTGGCTTTAAACTGGTCTGATTGTTGGCTTTAAACTGCTCTGACTGTTGGCTTTAAACTGCTCTGATTGTTGGCTTTAAACTGCTCTGATTGTTGGCTTTAAACTGTTCTGACTGTTGGCTTTAAACTGGTCTGACTGTGGACTTTAAACAGGTCTGACTGTAGACTCTAAACTGGTCTGATCGTTGGCTTTGAACTGCTCTGATTGTTGGCTTCAAACTGGTTTGACTGTAGACTTTAAACTGGTCTGACTGTATATTTTAAACTGGTCTGACTGTAGACTTTAAACTGCTCTGACTGTAGACTTTAAACTGGTCTGATTGTTGGCTTTAAACTGCTCTGACTGTTGGCTTTAAACTGGTTTGACTGTAGACTTTAAACTGGTCTGACTGTTGGCCTCAAACTGCTCTGACTGTAGACTTTAAACTGGTCTGATTGTTGGCTTTAAACTGGTCTTACTGTTGGCTTTAAACTGGTCTGACTGTAGACTTTAAACTGGTCTTACTGTTGGCTTTAAACTGGTCTGACTGTAGACTTTAAACTGGTCTGACTGTAGACTTTAAACTGGTCTGACTTTAAACTGGTTTGGACTGTTTCCTGCATGGCCTCTGCTCTCCAATGACAGTGGAGTGGAAGCGGTAAACGCGGGGACGTTTAGCAGACCATGTACTCTGACACATAAATGAGACATTTGGCAGCCTAGTGGCGGACGGAGGGTTTTTCCATCTAAATGCTTTATGGATCAGTGGGTCCGTTCCTTTGCAGACCAATGGGAGGATCTGTCAGCGCCTTGGAAGGCTTGGGTTTTAGATATATTTTAAAATCTCTATTCATTTGTTTCAGAGCTAATTATGTTGGTTCAGTTTATTTCCAAAGAAATAAAAAGTCTCTTTTTTTATTGAGCTTTTGGTTTACTGTGATAAGGCAGGTAAGACATTTTGACACAGAAAGCTTAAAGCCTAATAAAGCCTTTGCTTTTCAAAATCTGATGAGTAAATTGAAAATGGTACAAATGCTGATCTGCCTCAGGTTAAACAAGCACGTCAAACTGCTGAAGCACATGAGTTTTTATCTTGAATACAAATTGTTAACACTGTTCTGCAGCAATGAGCTACGGAGGCCCAGGAGTGCAAACGCCGCATAAATGGATGATATGCATCTCACTGCAAATTTAAAAAGTCCTGCAAACACAAAAAATAAACTCAAGTGAAGAAAAACCACCAATATGAGTTAACACTGATGATTGCCCCCTAGTGGAGCTTCTGCTGTGCTGCTTCTTTAACCCATCATTTTTTTCATTTCCACTTTGTTGATCTCTATTTACTGTAACCGCAGCTTTTCTCCTTATGTTAGTGTGACCTTTGAATTTGCTAGTCTCATTTTTCAGTTTATAGTCATTCTTGTGTTTGCAAGTCTATTTTTCAAAGTTCTGAGCTTGTTTGTTTCACTGAGGGGATCCGCTCTAAAACTTGGAGGAGGAACAAGAATCACGACATCATCGCTGACGCCTTTCCACCTCTAATCAAACAAACTCCAGCTTCAGATGAATTTTCCCTCTGCTGCCTGTGAGTTCATCCACGCATCAGATGCAAGGATGCTTTCTGCTTCCCTTCTTCCTGTGGAGGAGTATGGATGGACTCTGTTGCACTAAGGGTTTCTGTTTTTTGGTTTAGTTTTAGTTAAATATAGGAACACGGACTCTTTCTTAGGTTATATAAAGTTGTTTTTAACAGCTGGTTATTTGGGCGTAAAGGTCTGGGGTGGAGAGATTAACGAAGGCTCACCGTCCTGCTTTAGCAGGAAAACCTGTGAGCAGACGTCGGTTAGTAAACTTTAGTTTTTTTTCTTCTTTAAATGACCACAGTGTGGCGCCGCAGCGCCCTGTTCTTGGCTTGAGCATCTGGAGCTGATCTCCTTAACACCACAGAGGAGGACGTCTGCTCCGTCGCTCCTGGAGGAGAAGGGAAGGTAGGGAGGGGGTCGACCTGCTGCCCTGAGCCTCCCTCTGCGGCCCCGCCACGCTGAAGTCTGTCTGCCCTCTGACCTCTGACTAAATCCTCGCGCTGGCCCAGCTCCAGGTCCAGATTGACGGAGGTGGCCCTGGTCCGAGCCCCTCTGGTTCTCCTGTAGCGGACGGCCTGGTTCCGTTCTGGCTGCTGGCAGCTGGACGTTTGCAGGGCAGGGGGCCGGCTGGGGGCCACCCAGTAGGGAATACTGGGACGTCCTCTGGCCTCACTGGGAGTCTTCAGCTGTGGTGGGGGGTGTGTGGAATGACTCTGCTGAGGGGGGGGGATCAAACTGCTTCTCTGCCTGATCTTCCTGTCCTTCATCTCCTCTCCTCCTCCTCCTCCTCCTCTCTCTGCTGGTCTCCCCACATCTTCCTCCCCCTGTCTCTTCTCCTTTTTGGAGCAGGTGCGCTCCCCCTGAGCCGCCTCCTGAGCCCCCCCTCCACCCCCCTCTCTGTAGCTGGTATTCTTGACCGGTTCGTGCTCAGAGTCTTCATCGCCGCTGCTGACCGCCAGATGAGCGCTGGGACATTTTTTACGTTTGCGGGTCACAGCAGAGATGATGGATTTGGGGAGGAAATCCATGGCGTTCAGGTCTTTCTTGGAGCTGGAAGAAATCTGAAACAATGAAGCCCAGAAATCAGTGACCTGAGTCTTTTTGGCAGAATATTTAGGGATGGATTCACATGTTGTATAAACCACTTTCCACATGTGAACTAAGGCGACTCACAAGAAAAACACTGGAAATAATCGACATCTAGATAAGTCATGTTTTTCTTAAAATAAGTGCATTGATTGAGGAGGTAAGAGAGACATTTTGCCAATGGAACAAGACAATTTACACTTAAAATAAGAAAACACAATTGCATTTTTTTTTATTTTAAGTGTATATTATCTAATTATCTTATTTTAAGAGTAAAAATGCCGATTCCATTGGCAAACTATCTCATTTACCTACTCAAATTAAGGGTAAATCCACTTAAATTAAGACATTTAAAAATTATTACTAAATCGTATTTCCAGTGAACCATGTGACCAAAAATTTGTAACACAATGTTTTCACATGTGAAACCAAATATTTGACATATGAAACCTCATATTTTACACGAGGAATCGTCACATTTTTCAATGTAAAACAACACATTTTACATGAAGGAAACCCCACAATTTTCACATGTGAAACAATTGGTTTCACATTAGTCTCACATGTTTCCAAATGTAAACATATATGATATAAAAACACATGTACTGTATGAAGCCTGATTTGGAACAATTTCTAGAGAAAAAACATGTTTTTTTTTAAACTTATATGTGGATGTCATGATTGTACATGTGGAAATATTTTATTCACATGTCTATCCCATGTAAAATATGTGATCCATATCTAAAAACATGGGTTTTCACCATGAATTGTTCCAAATCCATCTGTTAATTCCTTTGTTCACATGCGCACCCTGTGAAACCGTTGTTTTCACAAAGTTCCCATCTGTAAATAAGTGATTGACCTGTTTATCCTGATTGTTTGCTACCTACACTTACCCCTTACTGCTCTGGAAATCAGTCAGAAAGCACAATGATAGCTGTAACATTTGCTTTAACTTTTATTAATAATTATAGGATGCTCCAACTAGATGCACCAAATACTTTAGTTTATGACATATTAAGCAAAATCCCATCACATTTTTAAAAATATTTAGAGGATTATTGATCATATGTTGGAAATGTGATCAGATGTGAAACTCCGTCTGCTTACCTTCAGTTTAACCGAGTCGCTGATGGTGGAATCTACCAAAGGAAAGGAGACGAGCGTTAGAAGCAGTGACATCTAAACATCCTCCATAAACCCCAACAGGAAACTATGCAGAGTCTAATCATCTGTTCAACACTACTGATGAGTAACACACACAACGGTTTTACTGACAGAGAGACAGAAATGATGGGAAACAGGCAGAAACAACGAGATGAAGCGAAGACAAAGCCACCAAAAAACACAGAGATAGAGCGTTTAGACCTGGTCCTACCGAAGAGGCCGATCCAGAGTCTCAGCTAGAGCAGAGAGAGAGAGAAGGAAACGCTGACAGATCAATAACTCACAGCCCAGCTGGGAAGAAAACCTCTTTTTAGTCACAGAGCATGGGTCTGAACATGGAGGACAGATGGAGAAGAAGCAAGCAGCAGCTTTGCTTGAGTTCTGTCCGTTCTGACCGTTCGAACAGATGATCACCACTAACCCCGTTGGTCATGTGACTCCGCCTCCTCCCAAGCTGCCTGCGCCATCTTTGCTCTTTATTGCCCCCACAACAAATCCCATGATGCTTTGCGAGGAGAGCTCTTGCAAAGCAACCTGGGATATATCTGCTCATCTAGAGACCATGGATGATCACTGCTTTTCAAGGTGCATTGTGGGAAATTTCGAGATATTCAGACACTTGTACAAAATGGTATCACCTCGATAGGCCTCTGTGGAGGGGTTATGAACTGGTGGAGAGGTGAGCTCCCCCAGGTAACCACGCCCCCCCGATGGTTCCAGGCTCCTCGTGTTTTCGGAGTAGGTACCTTGTTAGCTTATTTACTGTGTTCCAAACATATGAACGTTTCTATTGTTGAGGCTGGTTGGTTATGGAGTGAATTTTGTCCATTATTATAGGAACATAATTTTTCCAGTTAGGGAATAATTTAACTTTTTAACTAAAATTTAAATATTATATGGATAATAATGTAAATAATATTAATTGAACTGATCTCACACTGGAGAAATTCACCTCTGCATTTAAACCATCCCTTTGGGGAGCAGTGGGCGGCCATTGTGCGGCGCCCAGGGAGCAGTGTGGGGTTAAGGGTCTTGCTCAGAGACCCACAGTGGCAGTCTGTGGGATTGGAGATCGTACTCACAACCTCAGCATTCCAAGCCCTATGGCCTAACCACTAGGCCCCCACTCCCCCCAATCACATTTGGAACTATTTTATTCACGTGCGTAAATATGTGATCCGCTTTCATGTCCTAAAGGAGAGCCTTCTGCAGCGGCTCCAGGGCGTTATGCAGCAGCGCCATTCTGGAGCGCCTACAGGCCCGCGGTGTTCTGCAGCGGCGCCGTTCAGCACCGGTGGTTCTACAGCGGCACTGTGGCCGCCTCACCAACCAGCATTCCCCTCCTCACCTGAGGCGTCTCCAGGCATGCCCGGCCTGCCGATGTTGGACAGCAGATGATCGATGTTGGGGACCGGTTGGACGTCCCCTTTGTCCTCTGAGGTCTGCAGACACACAGACGCCCACAATCATAAAAAAATTGGATCCTGCATGGTGTCCGTTCATCAGCAGAGGGAGAACCTCACCTTCTCTTCTCGATCCAGTTCTCCATCACAGAAGATCCAGTCATGCTGCAGAATCAAATCGGGAGCATTTTTAACGCAAGTTCAACTTCTCTTCAGGTTCTGAGGATGCGGTGGGAGTTCTTACATGCAGGATCAGTGTCTCCACTATTCTGTATCGGTCAGGCATGTGGGTGACCATGTCGGTCATGTTGTCCTCTGACGTCCTCACCAGGGTGGGGCCAAACACCAGAGCCAGGTTTCTAGGCTCCATCTGCAGCAACAGAACTCCGTCAGGGATTCAAAGT
The DNA here is from genome assembly GCF_016077235.1 of Cyprinodon tularosa. NCBI lineage: Eukaryota > Metazoa > Chordata > Actinopteri > Cyprinodontiformes > Cyprinodontidae > Cyprinodon > Cyprinodon tularosa. The sequence goes on from NW_024039254.1 coordinate 571,065, forward strand.
TGAGATTGAGGAGAACCGTGAGGACTGAAGGTTACCTTGTTCTTCTCTGAGTGGTCTGCTACTCTCTTTAGGTGACCCACCAGGAACTTGAGGGTGTGGTAATAATGATCTGGCAGGCCGAGGATCTGAAAGGAGCCGAGGACAGAGTGTGAGGAGAAATTATGGCTTTAATCTCAGCAGATTTTACCGGGAGAAGAATTTCCACACCAGTTTCTTCATGCTTGTTAATCTCTCCTCTGCATCTTCTATCCGGTTGGCCTCAATGAAGCTGGTATATTTATCTGCGGACAAAAAAAACTCAGCAATCCTGAAAGGCAGGAAATTACAGAGCGAACGAATCAAACGGGATTAAAGCGGCTCGCTCAGACTCACCGTCTGTGAACAGAGGCTCCGGCAGTTTACGAAAGAACGACTTCAGCAGGCTGCTGATGACGTTCAGATCTTGCCACCTCTGTGGACAAAGAGACAGAGGCGTTAGAACCTGATCTGGATCCGGCCTGAAGAGACACGTCCTTCCAGTTCCCCTCACCTCCTCAGCGGTGTCCATGTCCAGGCCCTTGTTCAGGTGCTCCTGCAGACAGGACACCATGGCGTTGTTCCCGGGGACGCGGTAGATCCCGGTGTACTCCAGACCCGTGGCCTCCACCACGCCGCAGCACATCTCCACAATACGAGGGACAAACTATGGAGAGGAGAGCGAATTTGTTTCAATGATCCCCAGAAGCGTTCATGTTTTCCACCCTTCCTATGGCCGCACCGTAACCCTGACTCCAATGCAGTTCTGACGTGCGGCTGAAGCATCTTTGCTACTCTGGCTGTGCGGTGGAAAGTGGGTCTACTCTATCCTTTCTCTGCCTGGAACAATGGCAGCTATATTTGCTGTGATCAGCGGGTAAAAAGTAGTTTGAATCTATGTTGAAGTGAGAAAGTCCTCCTGAAAACATGGTCTGTGCAGTCAGTTCATCCAGATTACCACCCTGCCTTCAAAGATTATTTCTCTGTGGGAGCCGCTCAGACCCCCACATACCGGCGGTGCACTGTCACTGGGAATCCCCAGCAGCAGCTGCCTCAGGCCCGCTCGCCGCTTGGGGTTTTCCACTGTGGCTGGAAGGTGTTTTTCATGTACGTAATCCAAACTGCAGGCACCAGGGTAATAAAAGCGAACATGTTTAACGGCAGGTATCTACATTTTAAGTTAATTTAGCCGTTATGAAAATCGCAGGGAAGCGGCTGTTCCAACCGTTGCATTTCCAAATTCTCTCGAGTGGTTCCCGTCTTTACACGAGTGAATAAAGTGAATGTGATTGGTCGATTATCAAGCGCTCTGTATCATCAGCGCTGTGTCTGTCTCCCTGCCAGCTCTCAGATCAGCTTCTCTGATTGGTTGATGTGGAGGGTCCAACAGCTAAAGTTTAATTTTTCAACTTCAGCAGCTGCTGCTTCTGAAGCGCCTCAGATGCTCATGAGGCGCTGTTCTAGACGCTGCAGGACCTTTTGCTGCACCTTGATGCGTGTCAACCATTGACTTTGCATGGAAACCTGCTGATTCTGCTGCCTCTGCTGCTTGCAGTCTGAATTGTAGCATAAACCTAAACCTAAGACGCACTTTTGTCCTAATTCTAACCTCTGGCAAAGAAAACTGGACTAGAGACACTTTACTAATCCTAATCCCTAAAAACAATTTAATAATCATATATTCTTGCCCCAAAATCATTCTAACTAATCCTAAACCTTTCGCCTCAACACAACCGAGCCCTGAAACCTCCTCCGGCTTACAACACCACACGTAGAACTAGAAAACACAGATGTTCCCTCAGGTCAGCCCAATAAAGCATCACTTCCAGAAGGACTGGTGGAGCGGGTCGGCCTTCTGGGCGTCGCTGGGACAAAACCGGTCTATTAAGGCAGCCATTGAACGGGAAGGATAGAAAACTGCTGGTTCTTTGACCTTCTCAACTGGATGATCATCTATTTCGCTTTAAGCGTTAAAGGCATGATGAGTGCCCCTTCAGTAAAAGGACATTTCTTTGCCCACCTTATAGTTGACAGCAGGCTGACAGTCCTCCAGTCTCACCCCAAAGGCTTTGGGACTGCAGCTTTTCTTAGTTTTCTTCATGAGGTTTATTCCCCACAGAGCCTTGTTGTCGTCTGAAACCAAATACAAAGACATCTTTTTATTTAAATCTTTCTGAGTAAAAGTTTGGTGAAAATGCTCATTTATGAAGTGCAGGGGAAATTTAGATTCCAAGAATTTTAAAAAATTAACCATTTAATCCATCAAATGAATGGTAGAGCGGTACAGCGTATAGCTCTACTAACTCAGCTGTTCAGAACGCTACAAACCAGGCATAAAAAAAAAAATAAAATAATCTATGCGTTTGTCAACATGTTTTTTTTCTCCCACATTTTTACATTTGATCACTGCTGCACTTTAAGAAATGGAAATTTTTGATTTTTTGTATACACCCTGTGTACAAAATGACAATAAAGTCTAAGTTTATTTTAGAATTCTTTGTTCTCTTTTACGCAGCTACGGCTCAAACTGTTCGATGAAACTGCAGGGTTTAAAAGTTCCCAGCTCACGATGTTTGTTCTCACTGTGCGAGCCGACGCTCTGATGCGATCTACCTGCTCACACTGTGCGTCTAAAAACCAGGTGGGACTCAGCTCTGCAGTGAGATGGCGCTGCTCTGACTTGTCTATCCAGAAGCCAAACCAGTAGAAGAGGAATATGAAGCTCACTAGAGTGAAACGCGCTGCCTTGGCAATTTGGGCAATTTTGTGCTGAAAGCCCTAAAAAGAAAAGGAGACAACGTATTTGGACAAAGACATGGCTGAGCAAACGTGGCTACTACGATATGTCAATTTGACAGAAAGAACTCCATTTCACTCATTGCACCCCCGCCATGCTGCTGGGTTTTCATCTGAGAGGAAGAAGAAGAATCCTTGTTTGTCCACTAAGCGATTTGCCCACGACCACCTTAAGACGGCCGACTGGATTTCAAACATGTTCGATTCCTGATGGGAATCAAACATGTTGTTGCTCCTCAAATCTATCCGAAATCAGAGGAATTCATTTCTGCTGAGTCATGAAGCTGATTTTATTTATTCTCTCTTTGTGTTTTCCTGCTCTGCTGGCAGGTTCTATGACACTAAAACCGCATTTCCTGGTGCAAAGTGTGCCGTAGGTGACATCATTGACATTATTCTGTTGCGGGTTCGGGTCAGTTTGGCGCTGCAAACTGTTCCTGATGGAGTCACATACAGGAAGCCTTTTCAAAGTAAAAACAAACAAGGTGACACCCACCGGCTCTGAGCGCTCGGCTCACTGACGTCTGTTCTGTTTTAGCCAGGAGGAAGTCGGGCACCATGCGGTGGGCTCTGGGCGAGGAATCCGGCTTGTTGCCCGTCAGACTAAAACAGAAGGAAACAGGAGCACAGAGTCAATGTAGAGGCCTGGTTCTGATGGTCCACCAGGGAGGCCTACGGCTAAATGTTGAAACTAGCAACTGATATCAAAGCATCGCTAAAGGCTAAACTAATGGTTATGGAAATTTAAGGAAGCACAGATCCAGAGAGTTGGCTAATATGCACTTTAATTAACTTCTCATTTTAAAGGATATTCATCTTAATCCATTAGCAAATAAAAAAAAAACATTTTTAAAGAAAAATCTACATGCTAAAAGTTTCTGCTAACCTTTCTGTGGCGGCTTGGTGGTTAGGGCATAGAACTTGGAATCCAGAGGTTCTGAGTTTGAGCCCCACTCTGGGTCCCTGAGCAAGACCCTTAACCCGACACTGTTCCCCGGGAGCCGCACAATGGCAGCCCACTGCTTTTGTATCTATGCTTCTTTTTCTATGTCTGCTTCTGTCTCCTTGAACCCCCGTCGGTCTCAGCAGATGGCCGCTCACACTGAGCCTGGTTCTGCTGGAGGTTTCTTCCTGTTCAAATTGAGTTTTTCCTCTCCACTGTCGCTACAAGCATGCTTAGTGTGAGGGATTGCTGAAGAGGCAATGAGTCGATGCAATCAGCTGGTTTTCCTTAGATAGAAATTGTTGAATCAATCTGACTGGATGATCTGGTGAACTGGAAAGTGCCTTAAGATGACAGGTCTTGTGAACTGATGATATAGACATAAACTGAATAGAAGTAAAGGATAACCCAATTGGACCAGCTCGTCTCAGACACAGAGAAGGGTGAGACAAGGTTTCTGGGAAATGATGGTTTTGACAAGCTTCCAGCCCACAGTGACCTGATTACACAATGGAAACGAAAGCCTTTTCCCTGAACATGGCGCCCCACCTGACCTGTTTTTCCTGTAGTCGTTCAGCTTCTTATTGATGAGAGCTTGTCTGGAGAAACCGATCTCCTGGAAGGAAGGAAGGGAAAGCCTAAATAAGGCCTGAGTAGATGAGCGGGGAACGTGTGAGCCACTGATCTCCTCCTCACCTCGTTATCCGTCTTGCTGTTCTCTCTGATGACCCTGATCCATGCCAGCATGTCGTCCTGGTCTTCAGCCTGCAGCAGATACTCACAGAAGTCCTGGGTGGTCAGCCTCAGGGTGTTCTTTCGCTTTGTCTCGCTGTAGGCGATGTCGATCAGGCAGCCTCGGATGTTGACGGGCGGGTGTTCGTCCTGGCTGCCGCCGGCCCCCGCGGCGTGCAGCACAGCCTCCCGCTTGTCTTTGTAAAGGAAGAGCGAGTGATGGCGGAGGACGCTGAAGGCACGTTTCCAAGGCCGCATGCTGCCTCCCACCTTCTATAGAAACAAGGAGCGGAGTTAAACCTCTGCTGGGATAGAACGGTCAGCGCACTCCGGAAAACTCAGGAAAATACATCAGAAGGTTATTTAGTTACACTATTACTGAAAACTCTTTTTCAGGGTTTATTTATTTCAGATTTAGTTTACAAATGTCGTTTTTCCTATTTTATTTTTCTATTACCTTTTTCAATTTTGATTTCATTTTTCCTCTTTCTTTTGTCAAACATTTTTTCCCCCCAGATTTTCTGTTTAATTTCCCTTTCTTCAGGTTTTATTTTTAAAATGTGTTTTTGGATTTTTTTATTTTGAAATTAAACTTTTTTCTTTTTCTTTAACTCAAATTTTATTTATATTCCAAATTTTTTTTTCCAATATTTTTTCAGATTGTGTTTTCCGTAGTTTTTTTTTTAAATGTTAATTTGATTGTTTTTTAAATATAGTTTTACAAACTGAATTCTTTTAAAATCCTGTTTTACTGATTTCAACGTCTATACTTCTGAAATATGGAAAAATAGAATCTGAAAAAACTTTTTAAAAAAGGAGAATACATTTTAATAAATAAGATCTGGAAAAAAAAAAAAAAAATCTGAATAAATAATCGAAAAATAAAAGAATTGATTCTTGAAAAAATAAACCAAATATATTTGGGAAAAAAAGAATCTGAAATCAATGGAGCAGTATTTGCTGATATAAATTGATTTCAAATTCTTTTTTTAAAGGATGTTTTTCAGTTTTATTTTTCTTATTTCAATAATATTTCTCTCCGTACATCTTCAAAGCCTTCCAAGGCGTCTGAAGCAGCAGGTAGACGTACCTTTCCCTTCTCGGTGAGGATCTGCTTGTAGTGCAGCCAGCCCTCCTTGCGAACATCGCTGAAGGTAATGGTGCCCAGCTCTGATGTAGAGTGGCGTTTGGAGCGGGCGTCCTCCTGCGCTCGCAAACTGTCCAAAGACTTCGGATTAACAGGCGAGAGGTTAAGAGTTTTCCATGTTTTCACCTGGTTTACAAATTAAACCCGTTCCAGTAACTCACCCCCTCAGCAAAGAAGCTCTTCACTCTTTTTGGTAATTTTCTGTTGGGCAGATAAAACACACAAAAAACATTAAAAACTAACATCTGCCAAACAGATGCTCGGTGTTACATCACATTTTCGTATAGAAATGTTTTTTTTTTTACGGCTGCTGGATACGGCATTAGGTTAAAATGAATCTCATTATCAGGCTCCAGCCTGCAGGGGCTTATGGAGAGAATTTTTATCCAAAATTAATAAAAGCAAACAGCAGGTTTTTAATATTGGAAATGTATAATGTGAAGGGAACTCATTATCTAGTGTAGCCTCTGAGAAAAATCTTGCGAGTAGAAAGGACACTGAAAGGAACATCATCTTTTCCAGCAGGTTTTTTTGAAGAAGAGGAAATAGGATAAAAAAAAAAAAAATAGAAGAATTTAATGAGGCAAAAAGGGAAAAAAGACACAAAAACTATAATTATAAGTTTGTTATTAAGAAGAGACTTTAAAATAATATTTATCTAAAAAAATAGGATGTAAAAAAATGTAAAAATTAAATGGGAAAAAAAAAACAAAAACAACCTAATAATAATCATAATAATAAAAATAATAATAAATATGATTTTTTTTTTATATTGAATCCAAATTTTCTTTTTCAAAAACAAGATGTCAGAAAAATGAAAGAGAAATAAAAACTGAAAAACATGAAAAAATCAATAGATATACATACAAATTTTTTTATAAAAACAATGAATAAATAGAATCTGAAAAAAGCTTTGATCAAATAAATTCTGAAAAAATAGAAGTTTTCTCAAAACCTATTTTGATTGAGAAATTTTTCTTGATGTCTTTTTTGAAATAATGTTCTTCAATTTTCCTTTTTTTTAATTGTGTTCTTTGCTTTCAATATTACATCAGATTTCCCTCCATAGCAGTTTATATCTTTATATAATTCCACTATTAAATATTGCTCTCTAACTGAAAAGCAAGATTTCACAGATTACTGTGAAACACCTCTATCTGCATCGTCTATATTAGCTCTCCTAGTAACATTGTTTGAAGTTTCACTGCAAATAATAATCTACAAACAACTAGAAAGTCCTTATATAAGTGTGTTTTAAATGGCGCAGGTAGATAGCATGATTTGCCAATGGCTATAATTATATAAAATTAGATAAAACATGACTTGTTGAAGTTGATCTAAACTACAAGTAGGGATTTTTGTAAGTTATTAACTCACGACATGACGCGGCCCTCCTCCCTGTAGGTGTTGAGTCCCTCGTCGCAGGACTTGGATCGCTCCGTGGTGATGGCCAGCAGGTACGAGGAGCGGCGACCTTTAATGCTTCCTACCCAGACAATAATACACTTTGATTTATTAAAATATCACCAGTTACCTCCAAAAATAATATATAGTGCAACAATCATAATATCTGAAAACAGATAAACAGGAATTCCCCCAAAAATTAATTCATTATGTTGGATTGAAAATCAGATAACAGTTTAATCCAATAATCAGATTAGGGTTAAAGGTCATAATTTTACAGAAGTTGTGAAATATAATATAATCTGTGGTAACTTTTAATCAGTTTCAGATTGAGTTTAATCCAAAGAGATTTTTAATCTGCTGTTCTGAACACGGCATCCCGACGCTTCACAGCAGCGTTAGCATTAGCATTATCATTACATATCCATTAGATTAGACTTTATGACTTAGACCTTTTTAAGAGGCTTTTGGGATATATCATAATGGAACAATTCTTGTTTTGAAATAGTTTGAAGCTGCTTGTTGTTTTTGTAGCAGTAATGAACTCTCAAAGAAATGCTGTTATCCTTTCGTTCTGTTCTATGTTAGCTTGTTAATAGTTCAATTCAAAAATACTTTAATAATCCCAAAGGGACATTATACTGCAGTAACTTAAACGGTATTTTTTACTTCTTTTTTTTATAATAAGCTGTAAACTTACTTGATACAATTCTATCCATGAAAGGAGCTAATGGACAGGAAACACCGCTAAGCTAGTTAAACCTCATGCTGCTCAATGCTAACGTGATGCTGTGCTTGCTAAATGCATCTAGGAATTTTCTCCAGCTTTTACGTTTGTTGACTTTGATAATAAGGGATGTGTTCGACACAAGCAGTTGTGAGAGTTGGTGAACACTCTCAGCCATCCAGGTAACAGTCATTCCGAAAAAGTTTAAAAAAACAATCCACTGGATTTTGTTTCCAAGTTTGAAGACGTTTCTCTTCCCATCCAGGAAGCTTTTTCAATTCAAAATGTCAGAAATAGCGTTGAGTTTCAGATTTTATACAGTAGCACAACAAAGCCTTGTCTTTGTTTAGAAAACATGCAAATTGAAACGGATGAACGGGTCCAACTCTTTGGAATCAGGGTTGTTTGGCTTCTTCATTAGCCTGCAATGCCCCATACCTGTTTATGTCTCTAAAAGGGGGGTTGTTAGGGGAGATCGTAGGCAATGCAATGATAGCGGGAAGGGCACAACTCAAATGCTGCATTGTAGGTTTTTGAAAGCTGAAATCCAAGTCCAGCCCCTCTGTTTAAGGTTGTAGGGAAATCATTTTTAAATGTCAAATCATTCTGGCTTAAACATGTCTATAAATGTACTCTTTATCAGACCATGTTGTCCCAAAATTTAGAATATTTCTATTTAAAAAAAAAATCCTGTCTTAAAATCTGTGTTTTTTTCGTTATCTTCTGCAGGCCAGTTAGTTATACGTTGGCTTGTTCACCTAAATTCAGCCAATCATATATCAACGGTCATCTGTCAATCAAATTTTTTCGGTCATAGCATCTTGATTCATGTGTCGCAGCTAAAATACGCAACGGGTGAAATAAGAAATCAGAATAATTTCCTTTCCCATTGAGTTCCGTCCCAGTGTTCACGGGGATGGACGTCTGTGTCTTCAGCAGGCGTAGAGCTAACAGAACTGGCAGCGTTGGGCTCAAACATGTACGGCTGGAAGCCTTCTACACCAAACCAACATCTTCTTCCCCGCTTTCCTCCTCTAAATAAAAAATGGATGACTGAGGAGACTCATCCACGACCTCCGACACTAAACTCTCCTCCTCTTGCATGTTTCCTCTGTCCATAGCGTTCCTTGACAGTGTCGTTTCTAAGTCACCAATTTAGTGCTACTTGGTCCCAATGGAATTTCCCATTGGGAACCTACTAGCACTAAGTTGCTAACTGCGAACCTTCCGCCACAACATCCCGCCACCTTAATAAAGGACCAATCACATTCACTTTATTCACTCGTGTAAAGTCGGGCACCACTCGGGAGAATTCAGAAATGCAACAGTTGGAAGAGCCTGTTGTTTTTTCTCTCTTAACATATATGGATTCCTTTACACCCCTCACAAACCACCTTTTTTTTTTGTCCTAAATGTGAACATTCTCGTCCTAAGAGAATGGACAAAGGTCATTCTTTTGAGGCTATTTCTGACATTTTGAATTGAAAAAGCTTCCTGGATGGGAAGTGAAATATCTTCCCACTTGGAAAGTTTTTTGGTATTACAGTGTTAGGCTACAAAAGGGAGGACATGGGAGCTGGTTTTGATCAGGACTATGTTTTAAATATAGGGCTGAACATCTTCTGTTAATTCCGCATTAGTAAAGGGAATTTCTTTCTAGGCCTGTAGTGCTTAGATTGGGTCAGTGAGACTCACTGAAGTCGTGAGAGCGCAGTTGTACAGGGGGGGAGATGGAGGGTGGGGGGGACACAGAGGTGAAGGTGATGCTGGCCGCAGCGGAGGCGTGGTTGCTGGACTCGGAGTGAGCGGGTACACAGCAGGCCTGGCGGTCGGCACTGGGACTGACAGGGTCATCTGTGCAGGCGAGCAACACCAGGTAAACAACGCAGGCAGACAGGAAAACAAAAGAAAGAACATACGGACACAGAGATACATGGGTGAGTTCTGCTTCATTTCTATGAAACACAGCTTCTATGGAAACAGAAATCATCTGTGAAGTTGAACTAGGAAGACTTTACACCAGATTTAAAGATCCTTCTGCATTTGGTCTCTTAAGCCGGGCATACACTGTACGATGTTTTGCCCTTTTCGGGCTGATTCTCCAGTTGTGCGAGAATTTTTCAATTGGGCCGACTTTAAGCCTGATCTTGCATCGTGTAGTGAACAGGTGGTAAGGGCTGGTTTATACTCAGAAACCAGGTTGTCTGCATGTGAGTTGCAGTGAACACAGATATGCCCCACCCCTTCCGCACTCTGTTGCACCTCTCCAAAATTGTAAGTGACTGACACAGACAGGAAGCATCTGATTGGTCAAATCTACATCCGCTCAACACTGTGTATTTCCTGTTTGGTACCATGTTTGGTACCTTACTGGCTTGTTTTGTGTGTCTGACCGCCATTGTGGAAAACGACTCGTGAAGTTGGACCAGCTAGAAGCGCGAGGTAGGTAAGAACGCTGGGACCCTTTTTCAACCTGGATCCCCGCTCTTTTTGGCCCTCATGTCCCTCCGTTGTCGGACAAACTTGCCCCCACTTCCTCACCTCCTTGGCCGTATCTAGACCCACAGCTAGTTCCTGATTGGCCCTCTGGCGTTGTAGCGTGGAATAACATAGCACAGACCACACTTCAATATTGAGCATAAATCATAAAATATCTGTGAAAAGCTCACTGCGACACACTGCTGCATCAGGAATCTTAAGGTCGGGAGAAAATCAAATATGTTTGAAATTCAGTCGGCGGTCGTAAGGTGGTTGTGGGGAAATCGCTCAGAGCGCAAACAATGATTCTTCTTCTTCAACTCAGAGGAAAACCCAGAAGCATGTAATAAATCGGACGTCTTTGTTCTTCATTAGCTCCGAAGTGTCAAGAGACAGATCTTCGTACGCCCTGGAAACGCCCTCCATCAAGCTCCATCTAAACTGTGATTAAAACAGAGAAACCTGCTTATACAGCATTGATCTCTGATTTTTTTTATAAATTTTTTTTTACTTCTAACCAATCTGTCGTCACTTTCGGGGGGATTTGTACTAAACATAAAAACAGCTGCTGGAAGCTTAGGTATTTCTGCATCCATAGAAGCTCCATTTCTAAGAATGTTCATTTGCATCCTCAGATGTTTATAATGCCTAAAAACAGCACATGGAAAGACTGAAGGATAACATTTGATCACTGTTACACAGGTACAGGGGAAACAGACGCTGTGAGTGAACATGATGTGGACAGAGACATGACAGGCTGTATTAAAACACATAATTATAGAGTGGTTTAAAAAACATCTGCTCTCGTACATACTTCTTCTGTTTTTGTTTCTGTCGCACTTTGCACCAGAACTGCGGGAAGTTTGCAAAACCTCCACCCAGCATTTTGCATGTTTTGATGATCAACATATGTTCCACATTTTCATGGAAGTAACCACACATTGAATTTGTCATTCCAGAAGGAAAGCATCAACCTCTGAGCTTCTCTCTGCCCTGAAGTTGCATCATTCGACGGAAGCTTGACAGCTTTGGAAGGTTTACATTTTAAGTAAACTTAAGGAAGCCATAGTGAGTGTTAATCAAATTAAAGGTAATTTTCTAACAACTAAATTATGGCATGAGAAAATGTTGAGTGGATAGTAACTTTGAAAAACAACTAACTACAGTCGCAAGTGAGCAAAAAGTTAATGTTAAGCTATACACTACCGTTCAAAAGTTTGGGGTCACATTGAAATGTCCTTATTTTTGAAGGAAAAGCACTGTACTTTTCAATAAGGATAACTTTAAACTAGTCTTAACTCTAAAAAAAATACACTCTATACATTGCTAATGTGGTAAATGACTATTCTAGCTGCAAATATCTGGTTTTTGGTGCAATATCTACATAGGTGTATAGAGGCCCATTTCCAGCAACTACCACTCCAGTGGTCTAATGGTACAATGTGTTTGCTCATTGGCTCAGAAGGCTAATTGATGATTAGAAAACCCTTGTGCAATCATGTTAACACATCTGAAAACAGTTTAGCTCGTTACAGAAGCTACAAAACTGACATTCCTTTGAGCAGATTGAGTTTCTGGAGCATCACATTTGTGGGGTCATTTAAACGCTCAAAATGGCCAGAAAAAGAGAACTTTCATCTGAAACTCCACAGTCTATTCTTGTTCTTAGAAATGAAGGCTATTCCATGCCAGAAATTGCTAAGAAACTGAAGATTTCCTACAACGGTGTGTACTACTCCCTTCAGAGGACAGCATAAACAGGCTCTAACCAGCGTATAAAAAGAAGTGGGAGGCGGCGTTGCACAACTGAGAAAGAAGATAAGTACATTTGAGTCTCTAGTTTGAGAAACAGACGACTCACAGGTCCCCAACTGGCATCTTCATTAAATAGTACCCGCAAAACACCAGTGTCAGCATCTACAGTGAAGAGGCGGCTGCGGGATTCTGGGCTTCAGGGCAGAGTGGCAAAGAAAAATCCATATCTGAGACTGGCCAATAAAAGAAAAAGATTAAGATGGGCAAAAGAACACAGACATTGGACAGAGGAAGACTGGAAAAAGTGTTGTGGACGGATGAATCCAAGTTTGAGGTGTTTGGATCACAAAGAAGAACGTTTGTCGGACGCAGAACAAATGAAAATATGCTGGAAGAATGCCTGACGCCATCTGTTAAGCATGGTGGAGGTAATGTGATGGTCTGGGGTTGCTTTGGCGCTGGTATGGTGGGAGATTTGTACAGGGCAAAAGGGATTCTGAATAAGGAAGGCTATCACTCCATTTTGCAACGCCATGCCATACCCAGTGGACAGCGCTTGATTGGACACAAGTCAATGTCTTGACTCTATTTTCTATTCATTTCACAACTTATGGTGGTGAATAAGTGTGACTTTTCAGGAAAACACAAAATTGTTTGGGTGACCCCAAACTTTTGAACGGTAGTGTATATATATATATTTACACCCTCCTATATGGCTGAAACAATCGGAATAATTGATTATTACAATAATTGTCAACTAATTTACTGATCGAAAATCGTTAACTGGAGTATAGAGACTCTAAAACATGTCTTTAGCTGACAGAGCGACCAACTTAAAAAAAACTTTATAGTCTGTCAATGTGCTCTATCCAGAACTCCTCATCTGGAAATATTTTAGTTTTACCTGGTTTAATTCTGTAAAAATTCTTCTTTGAGGAACCTTTTGATATTCGATTATTTATCAATAAATCGAAAAAAACTTGATAGATTATTTAATTTGCAAAATAATCATTAGTTGCAGCCCTACACTCTTAAATATATCCCTCATCAGGTAAGTAGATAATTACCTATATATGTACAATTCATTTAAAAATGTTCAGTATTGACATAAAACACTGAATTTAGGCAATCTTTTCTTAACTATTATTTGTTGGATGATCACAAAACATTTTAGTGTGGCAAAGAAAGTAAAAACAGAACAAATCTGTAAGATCTGTACTTCTTCTACTGAGAGAATGTTGACCTATAATTTCATGTTTTTTTTAAATAATAAAATGGGGGGAAAAAAATTTATTTCCATAAAAAAAAACAAAAAACTGATCCTTTGCTTGAAAAACAATAATGAACCAAAATTCACCTTCTCTGTCAATAATAAGAACAAATGCTACATAAAAAACTATGTAGCAACAAACCAAATGGTTTCTTTTCGAGGTTGACGCAATATTCAGAGTACACTTCCTGTTGAAGTGAAGGCAGAGACTTCCTGTTGGAAGCTTTGTGTTTTTCACTAACCTATGAAAGGAATGGAGGACAGGGAATTAAAAGCATGGGCCAGGCTACCATTGACCCTGCGGCTGGACCCTGTGTCTGGTTGGACTGGAGTTTTTCCTGCCGCAGGAGTCCAAGCTGATGGTTGCAGCGACTCTGTATGTGTGGAACCAGCCTGACGCGTAAATGGGGGCCTTTGAGTTGGGGACACAGAAGAGGCAACCTCTCTGTCCTCCCTCAATGTGTCCGTTTTCTTGTCCAAAGCCAATGCTGTGCTGGGCGACTGCAGATGAGACAATTTTCCCCCATTGCTGTCTCTTCCGGTGCCGGACCCCCAGTTCATATGAGGGCCCCTGTAACTGGGGTCTCTGAAGGAGTGGGACTGTTGGAGGAGATGTCCCTCTTTGCGGTAAAAAGAGGGGCTGTAGCTTTTGTATCCCACCAGCTCTTCTCCTTTTAGGCGTCGTGTTTGGGGCTCAGCCACCTGCTGACTGGAAGCGCTGGAGGAAGCTGTGACTGTGGTGGTCACTGCGGTGGTCACCGCGGTTACGTGTTCGTGTCCTCCTGGAGCTGTCTGCTTCCTCTGCACTCTTTTGCTTGTCTGTTCGTAATGTTGTGAGACCAGAGCGGAGGCCTCAGCCAGTGTTTCCACAGAGCGTCCATAGTTGTGTTCGTATTCGGCGTAAGCTGCCAGCAGACTCTCCGAGCACGATTTGCTGGCGGCCTCAGACGCTCCACCCCAGCCACCCAGCCAGTAGGCGTCATGCACTGCGGCTGCTGCCCGGTGTTGCAGGAGGGAGGTTGTAGGGCCAGCCGCAAATCTGGGACCGGATGGCAAACCTAGCTCTTGCTCGGCTAAGTAGTCCTGCGATACACTGCGGTGACAGGGGGAGAAGTGCTCTGCAGCCTCAGCTTGGGTGTGGTACCAGTCGGACAGAGCCTGTTGGCAGAGTGCGTCACTGTGAACGCGTGACGAGGCCAGCAGACTTCTCCTCCGAGGTGGAGGCAGCGTCGCAGAGGTGATGGCAGCATTGTGGTTAGCAAAATGGAAGTCAAATGCGTTAAGGGATGCCGAAACGTGGCCCTGGTGTCGCCATGGCGGAGCCACGTGACTGCTGGTATCCTGTGGGACTTGGGGTCGGCCAGAGGTGGAGGTAGCAGAGGGTTTGTTGTCCAGTGAGGCGGTGCTGCTGCCTTTGCACGGCCAGTTGTCCAGAGGACCTGGAAGGCTGGAAGCAGGCTGCTGCAGAGCGCAGCTCGGGTTGCAGAGACGCAGAGCTTCTGGGAAGTGGTGGGCCTCACTTGAGTGCAGCTTAGCCTCTTTGGAGTTGACATTCTGGGAATATACCTGAGGAGGCATGGCACAGAGGAAAAAATAATAAAATAAAACAGTACAGGCACGCTCACACCACTGTTTTCACATTGTGTTAGTTGCTTGATAATTCAGCTACCCGTATATAGCAAGGTGGTTCAACATCTAATGAATTTAACTATTCCAAATTACAATGGCTTATTTTTAACACTGCTCTGACTAGTAAAAACTCATTAATTTTTAATGAGAAAAGGATGAAGACAGTAGTCTGGGTAAGTCCTAAAACAGTATTTTACATGCATACTGTCTTTTTGTTTTTGCCTTTTTCTACTTGCAGCCATGATATCCTTTTTCAGAAACTCATATGCTTTCCTCACCACATCTGTTTTAATACCACAATACATAATGTGAGAGTGAGACTGAGTCAATACCATGGGAAAGAGAGATTGAAGACCAAATGAAGATGAGACCTAGTCAAGACTAAGACTGAGGGAGACTAAAATCAAGTCTAGACCAAGGGAGGGAGACACAGTGTAAAGACCAAGACCAAGGGAGAGAGACTGAGTAAAGACCAAGATTGAGGGACTGATGGAGACAGAGTGAGGGAAAGTAAGACAAGGTCTAGACCAAGCGAGGGAGAGACAGAGTCAAGAGCAAGAATTAAGTGATTAACTGAGTGAAGACCAAGTGAGGGCGAGACCCATTGAAAACCAACACTGAGGTAGGGTGACAAAGAGTCAAGACCGAGACTGAGGAAGGGTGACAAAGAGTCAAGACCGAGACTGAGGAAGGGTAAGAGAGAGTAAAGACTTAGACCAGGGGTGTCAAAGTCGTTCCAGAAAGGGCCGTGTGGCAGAAAACCAGCAGCCACACGGCCCTTTCTGTAACGACTTTGACACCTGTGACTTAGACTGAGGCAGGACACAGAGCAAGGGAAAGAAGCAGAGACAAGACAATGGAGAAAGACAGGGTCAAGAGACAAAGACTAAGGTAGAGACCGAGTGACTACCAAGTGAGGACAAGACTGAGTCAAGTCAGTTAAGACCAATGGCGGGTGAGACCACGTCAAGACCAAGAGTGATTGAGAATGACACCAAGTCAAGACCAAGGGCGACAACACATATTCAAGACCAAGACTAAGAAAGAGAGACCAAAGGAAGACCAAGTCAAGACCAAGACTATAGAATGGCGAAAAACAAGTAGCCAAAAGAAGTGATCGAGTAAGTGCAAGAACGATTTAAGGCCAAGGGAAAGCAAGATTAAGACCAAGATGCTGTGATGGTGAGACAGAGTCAAGAACAAGGGAGTTTTTAAATTACTTTTATTTTATGGAAAGCTGAAATAAATATGATGTTGCCTAATTAATACTTGTGCTTAAGTCCTCACTTTTAATCAGATATATGAGACATTTTGAAAAAATCTTTTTCGGCTTTCTTTGTTAAAGATCATAAAAGTCAGCAGTAGATCATATGACAAACCTAAATAATTATGACTGGCTTTCATTTAGCTTTGATTTGTGAGACAGGGAAATAAAATAGCAATATCTTCTGCAAAGAGTAACAACTACGTAACTAAAAATGACAAATTATGAAATTAAAATACAACTATTTATTTGTTTAGGTTGCGTTAATTTAATGCATGCATCTTGAGTCTTTTTTTTTTTTTATAAAATAAAAATATTCCCCACCTCTAAGTAATTTAATTTGTGGCACATTTGGCTTTCCATACCTCCATCCATCCATCCATCTTCCTCCGCTTATCCGGGGTCGGGTCGCGGGGGCAGCAGCTTAAGAAGGGAGGCCCAGACTTCCCTCTCCCCAGCCACTTCTTCCAGCTCTTCAGGAGGAACCCCAAGGCGTTCCCAGGCCAGCCGAGAAACATAGTCTCTCCAGCGTGTCCTGGGTCTTCCCCGGGGCCTCCCCCCGGTGGAACGTGCCCGGAACACCTCACCAGGGAGGCGTCCAGGAGGCATTCTAAACAGATGCCCAAGCCACCTCAACTGGCCCCTCTCGACGTGGAGGAGCAGCGGCTCTACTCCGAGTCCCTCCCGGATGACCGAGCTTCTCACCCTATCTCTAAGGGAGAGCCCAGCCACACTACGGAGGAAACCCATTTCGGCCGCTTGTATCCGCGATCTCGTTCTTTCGGTCATGACCCAGAGTTCATGACCATAGATGAGGGTAGGAACGTAGATCGACCGGTAAATCGAGAGCTTCGCTTTTTGACTCAGCTCTCTCTTCACCTCACCACGACGGACCGGCACAGCGCCCGCTTCACGGCAGACGCTGCACCAATCCGCCTGTCGACCTCCCGCTCCCTTCTTCCCTCATTCGTGAACAAGATCCCAAGATACTTAAACTCCTCCACTTGGGGCAGGACACCCCCCCTGACCCGGAGAAGGCACTCTACCCTTTTCCGGCTCAAGACCATGGCCTCGGATTTGGAGGCACTGATCCCCATCCCGGCCGCTTCACACTCGGCTGCGAACCGATCCAGCGAGAGCTGCAGATCACGACCTGATGAAGCCAACAGGACCACATCATCTGCAAAAAGCAGAGACGCAATCCTAAGGCCACCAAAACGGATCCCCTCAACACCTTGGCTGCGCCTAGAAATTCTGTCCATGAAGGTAATGAACAGAATCGGTGACAAAGGGCAGCCCTGGCGGAGTCTAACTCTCACTGGAAACGAGCCCGACTTACTGCCGGCAATGCGAACCAGACTCTGACACCGGTCATACAGGGACCTGACAGTCCGTATCAAAGGGCCCGGCACCCCGTACTCCCGGAGAACCCCCCACAGGGCCCCCCGAGGGACACGGTCGAACGCCTTCTCCAAGTCCACAAAGCACATGTAGACTGGTTGGGTGAACTCCCATGCACCCTCCAGGACCCTGCTGAGGGTGTAGAGCTTTCCATACCTTCTATGGTCTAATTGTTCCAATTCAGAGATTTCTGCTTGTGTGATATTTTAGATTTGAGTTCAGCTTTCTATAGAACTGAGTACGTTACGTCACCCAATGAACTTTAACAACACATAAAAAAAACTAATAAAAAATAATTTATAAAATTTAAATGTTTCAAAATGTATTTTTTAGATGTGCAAAATAAATATTTAATCTTTTATTATGGGTAAAGCTGTTTCGTTGGTCGTCGGATTGGTGACGTATTTCCCCCATAGACGCTGGTTAAAGTTGTCCATGCGCAGCAGCTCCTCTTCAATGCAAAGATAGGAGCATCCCGAGGAGCAGCTCTCCTGCATCCAGAGCTGAAAGCATCTTTATTTGCAAACCACCTCCCTCCACAGCGCTGACGTCACAGTCGTCTGTTAGAAAGTGCGGTTCATTGACAGGCCTATAGAATTATTTAGCTCCAAGGCTAGGCTAGCTGCATGCAGTGAGGCTAAGGCTTTATCCTGCTTTCCCTGCCTCATTTTTCAAACGTCAGGATCTGACCCAGCATGGATAAAGACAGCTAGCACTGATTTAAAGCACTTTAGATTTGAGTTCAGCTTTCTATAGAACTGAGTACGTTACGTCACCCAATGAACTTTAACAACACATAAAAAAAACTAATAAAAAATAATTTATAAAATTTAAATGTTTCAAAATGTATTTTTTAGATGTGCAAAATAAATATTTAATCTTTTATTATGGGTAAAGCTGTTTCGTTGGTCGTCGGATTGGTGACGTATTTCCCCCATAGACGCTGGTTAAAGTTGTCCATGCGCAGCAGCTCCTCTTCAATACAAAGATAGGAGCATCCCGAGGAGCAGCTCTCCTGCATCCAGAGCTGAAAGCATCTTTATTTGCAAACCACCTCCCTCCACAGCGCTGACGTCACAGTCGTCTGTTAGAAAGTGCGGTTCATTGACAGGCCTATAGAATTATTTAGCTCCAAGGCTAGGCTAGCTGCATGCAGTGAGGCTAAGGCTTTATCCTGCTTTCCCTGCCTCATTTTTCAAACGTCAGGATCTGACCCAGCATGGATAAAGACAGCTAGCACTGATTTAAAGCACTTTGCAGAACATTTGATGACGTTGGTTTTTGTTGTTGGCATCCATGTAAATATACTAGTGTGATACCTTAGTATACATTGGATTGGTTTTTAGCATCCGTGTCCTGGTTCTCCCCTTTTGAGACCTTGAGTTTTCAGTGTTCACTATCTAAGTAATTCTGCATTGTTGATCTTTGGTTTATTTCCCATTTTATGTTATATTTAAGAACTCTTTAGTTACTCTGTGTTGCCCATTTGTGCCTGTCTCCTTTCCCCTAGCTCCCTTCTAGTCACTTCCATCCACACCTGCTCCCTATCATCTGATTAGCCCAGTCTATGTTCTGTCTCCCTCTGCAGTTCTTCAGTGTTGATTCCTTGTTGATTGTTAGTCGCTTCCTAGTCTCAACTTGAGTTTTCAACGATATTTGCCAATTTCTTGGTTCTCAGAATTTTTTGTGTTTTGGATGTTTGCCTCAGTTTGCATTAAATCTACAAGAACTCATCTCTGCTTTTGGGTCCAAACGCAACCTCACCCACATTGTTGACATACGTCTATTTTGAACTTATAGCCCCCCCGGAGAACATTTCACCAGCCGCCACTATCCTGTTGTCTGTTTAGCTCGATGTGAGTGAGAATCAACAGCGTCAGCAGATGAGCTCCCCTCTGAGCTTTACCTCCATCCGGTACACATGCTGCGGCTAAATAATCACTTCCAGTTGTACTTCTGTCTTTCCAGGCCCCAGTAGAAACAGTTCTGGTAGGATTTTAACAAAAAAATTATTTGTGCTGACCTACTTAACCCCACGTCACAGCCACATCCAGTCCTTGATTGGTTATCTCGACAGCTTTATAGAGAAGTTTAGATTTGACACCTTCTGCAAAATGTCCCTTTGCTGCCTGAAAGCGTCCACCACGCCTGTACGCTCCGATCACCATCTTTATGCCTGAAACAGTTATTTTGCATCGCAGACAGTCTAGCTGGAAGGAAAAGGCAGAAAAAAGAAGGAAGGTAATACTCACACTTACCAACTGCAACACATCCTCATCTTTTGGCATAATGGTCAGCTCCAGCTGCTTCTCACTGAATAGAAAAACACAACAAACAGCAGTGAGAAAATAAAATAAAGAAGAGTGTGAGAAGATGTTACAGTCATAATGATCTGCACCTGTTTTGGATGAGTGTGATAACCTGAGAATAGGTTTTCCCCAGAATGCTCTCCCCGTTCACCTTCACCAGTCGATCTCCTGGAGAACCCAGATCCAGAGAACAGTTAAAACAGAAGAGACCAAGAGTCAGGACTGTTTAATATAATAAGAAAAAAAATGGAGAGACGGTAGGCTCGGATCGTGGCAGCGGTACCGGAGGAGGTGCCAGACGGCCTCATTGCCTATTTTCACTCTGCAGGAGATTGGTGCCAAAAATGACCTTTGAGGGTAAAGTTAAATTTCCCAGAGTTCTTAATATGGACAACAGAGAAAAAAGTGAAACTCTTCAGACCATGCATTATTGGGAGGTGGGTTATTGTTTGAATAATTATGTATTGTCAGGAATCCAGTTTGTGTGGTCTGTTTTTGTGTTTCCTTTTCTCCTCCACCAGGTGGTGCCCCATGCTCATTGGGCCTCCCTGCACACCTGCAGCTCGTTGCCTCATTAAATGTGGAGTGTTCTTAAGCTGCTGACTGCCACCACCTCGAGGCCAGAGTGTTTGCCAGTTTGGGGTACTCTAGCCATGCCTAGTTTATCAGAGTCTAACCTGAGTTTTTTGTTTTGCCAGTTTGGGTACTCTAGCCAAGCTGAGTTTTGGCTGGGTCAAACTGAGTTTTGGTTAACCTGAGTTTTAATCTTGCTGTTTTTGTCTTTGCCTCTCGGCAGGAAGGCATCCTGCAAACTGGGTGTTTCGGACCTTCTCTCCCCTGGAAGGATCTTCTGAGAACCAAACTGAGCTAAGGATTCAAGTTTATGGTTTGGATCAACCTTTTCTCCCAAGAATCGTCTGGAGCTTCTCTCTGAGCAGGGGATTCATCTCCACAACAACCCTCTCAAGTACCGTGGGAAATCTAAGTGGCAGTCAGCTTCTCCGTTCACCAAGGAACAAACGCAATCTGGGTAAACCCTGTCCGCCCTCCATTAAACTAGACAATCACTGGAACATCCTACACAGACTGGATTCCAAAAAAGACACCTTTTTCTGGAAGTGAGTCCACTGCAGATCACCTTCCAAATTTTAATCACATTTTTATTTTTTACTTTACTGAAGCAGGAAGATGTGTATATATATATATATATTAGTGCTGTCAATCGATTAATTTTTTTTAATCGCGATTAATCGCATCAATGCCTGAGTTAACTCGCGATTAATCGCATTTTAATCGCAAATTTTTTTTCTGATTGAAAATCATTTAAATACTCTCGATGACATACAAAAAATACATACAGGCTAGGTTTGTGCCAATGTTCTTTTTTTTAAATGAAAACAGGTCACAGATACTGATTTATGCCATAGAAACATATGGCAAGAAGATGGGGAGGCATGTAGCAAAAAATAACAAATATGTAGCCAAAAAAAAGGCCCTGAAAACAGGCTGATGTAAAAGACAGTCTTTACAGTTAATACAGTCTTTTGAACAAAGACAAGCAGTTAACATTAGATGTTAATTAACCAAGGTAGTAATGAACAATTTTCAATCAATACATCAAAATCAATAGACCGACATCACTAGATGGAGGTAGTCTATGCTCTAGAAAGTTACTTTTCAGACTCTTAACAAAAATGAGAACACACACACACACACCCACACACACACACACACAGACACACCCACCCACACACACACACGATACTGACCTGTTGCATACACAGACAGCAAAAGTGCCGTAGCAGATTCCATTTCACCTCAGTAATCTGTTTTCTCAGCGTATATCAGGTTGCTACTAGTTACCAGACACTCAACTTGTTTGTTGGTGGTGGGGCTTAAAGAAAAGGCACCAGCGTCACCCAGTGTATGAGCGTCTTTTTCCCTTGAGAAGCTCTGCTCTCGAAGCCTATGGGAAATGCATAGACTGGGGGGAAATAGCCCCGCCTTCTCGCAGGCTGCAGCGGGATGTACTTGGAAAATTGTACCATAAAACCACATAGCGTTAATCTCACGTTAAAAAAATTATCGCCGTTAAAATGGCCTCGCGTTAACGCGATAATAACGCGATAATTTTGACAGCACTAATATATATATATATATATATATATATATATATATATATATATATATATATATATATATATATATATAACTCATTATGGTCATGAACTGCAAATATGAATTTAATGATCATTAATAATGCCTATCTAAATATCTTAATTGGTTATTTAGGATATAAATAATTTTTTAAATTTTGATGTGTGAAAGAAACATCAATAGAAACATCAATAGAAATATTGTCACTTATTAACATATTGTGGTACTTTTGGCTTTCCATACAGCTAAACTTTTTTTCTTTATTAATAATATTTATTACCTTAGAAGTTCCCCACGTTTTATTGTGTGTATTTTAGGGTTCAGTTGTAATGGGATTACGCTGTGCTTCTTACCGGTACACATTCCAGCTTGCTGAGCCGGCCCGTTTTCTTTGACACTTTTCACAAAAATGGTGTCCATCGGCTCCAAGCAGGATCGCTGACTCTCCGCTTTAAGGAAACACAGATAGAGGGAGGTGTAAAAATATGGAGTGAATTTTGTTCCATTATTGTTGCATCCCAGAAACTCTGGAGTGAGGAGCAAACGTGCATTTCTATTGGTCCCCACTGCAGGCCTTAATGCTCAATTCCGATTTTTTGTGTGAATTTTTTTTAATTGCCGTTCACATTTCCAAATATATGCAACTTGTAAGTGATTAAGTGTCCCACATGCGTAGTAGAGGACGCAATAACATCACAAACCAGCGTGCTCTGTGTTTACTGAGGTAAACATGGATGGTAGCGCTGGAACAGATCTAACAATCTTTCCCAACCTTAAAAACTCAATCTTTTCAAAATGTTTAAACATAAATACTGCTATCCGCATCATCGTCCTCCACAGTTGATGTTTTTCTTGTTCTGCGAAGCAAGCAAGTGACCTTTGTCGGGTATTAATGGCGTTCAGGTCGGATGAATGAGACCTGGCCGTTTAGCAGAGGTGTCAAGTAACGAAGAACAAATACTTTGTTACTGTACTTAAGTAAATTTTTTACATATCTACACTTTACTCCATTACTTATTTTTCTTCTGACTTCTGCTCATTACATTTTCACATAAGTATCTGTACTTTCTTTTCCTTACATTTTTAAAACAAACGTTACTCGTTACTCTTGGCTTCGGTTTAATGTTTATAAATATTTTTTTCCCGTCATGTGCGCCATCCAATGCAGATCATTGGCTCCATCCACATCTAGTGAAAACTAGTGTAATTGGATGAGTCATATAACGCAAACACTCATTAGTTAGCTAAAGGAAATCATCAGAAGCAAGCAGGTGTTCTTCAAACTGCTAACATGAATTGTCTATGCCATGCTACAATGAAGGATTGAGAAAAAGATGTTGAAATGTCTGAAAGGTCGAACACAGGCGAGAGCGTATCGGGAGACGGAGACCAACAAGACCTTCCTCATCCTTGGCCCTATCTCAAAGAACTTATTGAAATAGTCGAAAAATTTTGCTTTCAATTCATAAAGTGGCATCTGGCTGTTTTTTAAAGGTTACTTTATACTTTTATACTTTAAGTATTTTTTGGAGATCATACTTTTTCACTTTTACTTAAGTAAAGAGGTCAAGTTAATACTTCAACTTTTACCAGAGTGTTTTTAAACTGCAATATCTATACTTCTAGATAACAAATGTGTGTTTTTTTGACACCACTGCCGTTCAGACGCAGCTCGCATTTGAAAAGATCAGATTCATTTCGGATTCAGGCCCACAGAGCCAAGTGTCCTGCGTTGTGTTGGAAAACATCGGATCTGAGTTGTTCAGACCGAACAGATCAGATCCAGATCACATATTAGCAAAAAAGTCAGATTTGGATCACTTCAGGCTGCTGTGTGAACGTAGCCTATGTTCCCCTTATCAGCATAAGCTTTGCTTTAGACTAGCCTGCCCTTCTTTTTTAAGAGGTTAATAAATAAATATTCAATAAAAATATAGCAATGAAATGAACTACCATAGATTATTTTCAGTTATTTTCAGGATTCAACATCTTCATCAATACCTTTAAAAAACAAACCGTATTTTCACGACTATAAGGCGCACTTAAACGTCTTTTTTTTCCCTCAAAATGTGCGGTGCGCCCTTTGGTGCGGTGCGCCCTATGTGTGTTGTAACTGCGACTTTTGAGACCACCTCATTGAGGAGATGATGAAAGAGTGGCTGAATGTAAGGAGACCAGGTGTTTTTTTCCACTCATCACCATCGCTGTTAATCTGTGACTCCATGCGTGCCCATCTCACAGCTGATGTGAAAAACATGGGGAAACAAATTAACGCAGTGCTCGCTGTTCAACCGCTCGACATCGGTGTGAACCGGACCCAGCAGGTGCAGCAGAAGCAGCGAGTTTACATGCAAAGTCAATGGTTGATGCGCGTATAGGCGCAGCAAAAGGTCCCGCAGCGCGTTTTGAGCAGCAGGCGCAGCGCGTCGGGAGCGTTTAAGCATCTGACGCACCGCCAACGCGCTGCTGCTGCTCAAGATGGAAAAATTGAAGTTTTGCTGCTGGACGCGCCGCACCAACCAATCAGAGAAGCTGATCTGGGAGCTGACAGCGAGACAGACACAGCGCTCTGATGACATATGATATTAACGCAAATGAAAAAGGCTGGATGGATGAGGAGATGATGAAAGCGTGGCTGAGGCAGGTGTATGTGAGGAGACCAGGTGGTTTTTTCCACGCATCACCATCGCTGCGTGCCCATCTCACAGCCGATGTGAAAAAAAAGGTGAATCAAATGAACGCTGTGCTCGCCGTTATCCCGGGGGGTCTGACAAAGGAACTTCAACCGCTCCACATCAGTGTGAAGCGGCCGTTCAAAGTAAGGCTGCGAGCGGCGTGGGAGCGATGGATGACAGACGGAGACCACAGTTTCAGGATAAGTGGAAGGCAGCGCCGGGCAAGTTACGCCACCGTTTGTGGATGGATTGAGATGCTTGGACTAACGTGTCTGCTGGCTCTGTTGTTCAAGCTTTCGCAAAAGCCGGCATTATTTCTGAGGAGCCGCGCTGCACGGAAAGTGACTCTGACAGCGAAGAAGGGGAAACTGGCATGTCTGATTTAGCGCAGCTGTTTAATTCAGAAACAGAGGATGATGACTTTGATGGGTTTGATTAATACTTTGTAATAAATACTGAATAAAGCACAATCATACTCAGTTTTGCTCCCGCTCTATTTTTCTACCTGAAAACTTAATTCAACAGCAGGCTCTGGGCCGGGTCTCCTCCTCTTCACCGCGGGGGCTGGCAGGTGTTTTTTCATCTAAATAATCCAAATCTTGCAGCTATATTTGCTGTGATCAGTGGGAATAAAGTAGTTTTAATATGTTTTTAAGTGAGAAAGTCCACCTGAAAACTTAATAATTGCAGTCAGTTCATCCAGATTATCTATTTCTGTCGGAGGCGCTCAGACCCCCACATACCAGCGGTGCGCCGACAGTAGGAATCCCTTCAACAGCAGCCTCCGGGCCGGGTCTCCTCCCCTTCACCGCGGCGGCTGGCAGGTGTTTTTTCATCTAAATAATCTAAATCTTGCAGCTATATTTGCTGTGATCAGTGGGAATAAAGTAGTTTTAATATGTTTTTAAGTGAGAAAGTCCACCTGAAAACTTAATAATTGCAGTCAGTTCATCCATATTATCTATTTCTGTCGGAGGCGCTCAGACCCCCACATACCAGCGGTGCACCGACAGTAGAAATCCTTTCATCAGCAGCCTCTAGGCTGGGCAGCCTCCGGGTTCACGCGGTGGCTGGCAGGTGTTTTTCATCTAAATAATTTAAACTGCAGGCACCAGGATACCGGTAATAAAAGCGAACATATTCCGTCGGCAGGTTTCAGGATTTTAAGTTCATTTAGGAGTGATCACAGCGCTGTGTCATCTGCGATGTCTCTGTCTCACGGCCAGCTGCCAGGTTTGATTAATACTTTGTAATAAATACATGAATAAAGCACAGTCATACTCAGTTTTGCCCCCGCTGTATTTTTAAATACGCAGTAGAGGTATTTAAAGGTAGTAGAGGACATGTACCGGTATATAAAAAACGCGCCCTATAGTCCGGTGCGCCTTATGTGTGTGTTAAATACAGAAATTGGACACATAACTGAGAGTGCGCCTTTTAGTACGGTGCGCCTTATGGTCGTGAAAATACGGAACTTTATTTCTAACAGGTTGTATCTTATACAGTGAAAATCAGATTTCTTCTACTAGATTACAGGTTGATTGAGGTGATAAAAGCACAGCGGTTATTAAAAAATAAAACCGATCTTGACACAGGGTTGTGGCTATTGAAGTCGACAGAAACATGGACCACTCACCTTTTCCTGGTAAGTTACCGTTTTCTTCATCCTGTGGAAAAGTAAAACAGATTCTGTTAGGCAGGATGAGCAACGAGTTGCCGATGACCTCCGTTTACCTCCTAAGCAGGGGCCCCATGAAAAACATTGATATTGGTCCCCCCACCCCCCCAAAAAAAGTTGATGCAAGCTTTAAAACTGCTATAAAGATGCACCAGAGAGCAGAATTTACACAGCATATAATTATATAAATCAACTTTAAAATTCACATTAAAAATCTTCCTTTTAAAATAATAACGGCTTATTTAGAGGGGAAAAACAACAGCTGTGTCTATGGACACATGAAAAAAAAATACGTTTTTGATTTTAGAAAATATATTCCTATTAGGTTTCACTATACCTTTAAAAAACTGACTTCTTCAGGCTGCTCATGAGAATGATCCAGATTTACAGATGTTGTTTTAATGGCTGTAATTAAATCTGAATATAAAAGTCGCACTTATTGACAGTGATTTAAATACAGGCTGCTAAGGGAACCAGTACAAACAACTGGAGGCCCTTTTTATTTTATAGTGCTCATTATGTATATAATATATACATATATATATATATATATATATATATATATATCTTAAAGGTTTAAATATATAAAAAGTTAAATTTTAAAGCTACAAAGTGTGTAATTTTCAGCGACATCTAGCGGTCAGACTGCAGACTGCAGCAACATGAACATCTCCCCCCCACCGCTTTCCCCCCCAACAATACGGCGAGCGTTACGGGACAAAATGTCTTCCACGATGTCCGCATCACCTACCTTCTCAAGTGATGAGGTTTGTTTACATAGATAATTTTACAGATAGTATTTAGTCTGTGTAGGGTATAGATTTTATGTAGACTTTAGATAATAAATATACCCATTATTTTTTCTACATCGTTGTGACGTTTTGGTGAGCTGCTTTGCATGGTGATATAAACAGACGAAGTAATTGTAGTCATTAGTTTAACAGCGAGATTGTGTTCGCTGGAAGAATATATATTCCCCGTTTACAGAATCCAAGTCATTTTGGTGGCACGGGGGTTACAAGGCGAGGAAGAGGGAGAGGACGAGGGCAGAGAGGCCGGGGTGGGCGTGCAGCCAGGGCCAGGCGAGGGAGAGGTGCAAGCGGGGTGACTAGACTATAGGAGGAAAGGCTTGAAGATCTCCAAAGGAGCCGGAGAGAAGTAACCGAGGTATATATCCGTAGCTCGCTAATATGCAGCTTCATATATCTGTCTCTCTCACACTCACACACGCCACTATCAGCTGTGGTAATTTTATGAAGCTGTGGCCTTATCTAAGTAATGCTACCAGACATCTTGACAATAGTTTGGTTGAAACTGGGATGTGGGGGTGGGGTATTACGTGTATAAAAAGACAATTGTGTGTGTAGGATTAATTACCTGTCCAACAGAAAACTGGCAACTTGAGCGTCACTTTGAAAACCTTTTTCCTCCATCAGTGACTTCCATCGTGTAAATGCCGTGCCAATGTTGATCCGTGTTTTTTGCCATTTCTTGTCACGCTTGCGTTTATTCTCGTCGTGTTTCCGCTTCTTAGATGACGGGGGTTCGGTGTCCGCCGCTTTTCGTTGTGATACAGAGTAGGCATGATCCTCCATTCGTCTGATGTTTGGCCAAACAGTTTGCAAAGTCACTCACGCCTGCCGCCTTGTTTACCTTTCTTGTTACTGAAGCGATGTATACCTGCTTCTTCTTCTTCTTTGGTTTCAGGCAGACTAAACGCTTCTCAGGCATAATACTGCCATCTACTGTTCAGTACCGTCTCAGTTCATCTCTCTCAACTTGCTGTAGTTACTTTCGAGCGTAATGGGCGATCTCGCAATCGCTAGTTTGTTGCCTCTGCGCTTGCCGTAGCGCAAAGATGTCTGCCTCCATGGCTGCGAGACCCGCTCCTATGTAATTATAAATAACGAATTCTAAGGCAACGCAAATATTATGGTTAAAAGGCTGAGCTCATAGGTGATGATAAATAACATATTTATGTATAATATATTCAATTTCTGACTCTATATCCTTGTAATTATTACACACTGTAGCTTTAAGTTTTAAAAGTAGTAAAAATATTGAAAATCACATAGAATGATGATCATTTCCTGTCCATGAAGATGTGGCTCATCTTCTTCACTGGGACGGGGGGGTTGGCAGGTCTGCTGGTGGACGATGTGTTTACATGATGACAGGTATTTAACGTAATCATCCTGCTAAACATCTACTAGAGCTTAGTTGATGTTAACCCTCAAAAGACTATAGAGTTGTCCTGATGCCTCGTCTGGTTGGTAGCCATTCAAAATTTCCCCACTTTCCTTGATGGGTTCTTGGCTGGTCCTTGGCTGGTCCTTGGCTGATTCTTGGCTGGTCCTTGGCTGGTTCTTGGCTGGTCCTTGGCTGGTCTTTGGCTGATTCTTGGCTGGTCCTTGGCTGGTTCTTGGCTGGTCCTTGGCTGGTCTTTGGCTGGTCCTTGGCTGGTCCTTGGCTGATTCTTGGCTGGTCCTTGGCTGGTTCTTGGCTGGTCATTGGCTGGTCCTTGGCTGGTCTTTGGCTGGTCCTTGGCTGGTCTTTGGCTAGTCTTTGGCTGGTCCTTGGCTGGTTCTTGGCTGGTCCTTGGCTAGTCCTTGGCTAGTCTTCGGCTGGTCCTTGGCTGGTTCTTGGCTGGTTCTTGGCTGGTCTTTGGCTAGTCTTTGGCTGATCCTTGGCTGCTCCTTGGCTAGTCCTTGGCTGGTCCTTGGCTGGTTATTGTCTGGTTTTGGCTAGTCTTTGGCTGGTCCTTGGCTGGTCCTTGGCTAGTCTTCGGCTGGTCCTTGGCTGGTTCTTGGCTGGTCCTTGGCTGGTCCTTGGCTGGTTCTTGGCTGGCCCTTGGCTAGTCTTTGGCTGATCCTTGGCTGGTTCTTGGCTGGCCCTTAGCTGGTTCTTGGCTGGTCCTTGGTTTGTCCTTGGCTGGCCCTTGGTTGGCCCTTAGCTGGTTCTTGGCTAGTCCTTGGCTGGTCCTTGGCTGGTTCTTGGCTGGCCCTTGGCTAGTCTTTGGCTGGTCCTTGGCTGGCCCTTAGCTGGTCCTTGGTTTGTCCTTGGCTGGCCCTTAGTTGGCCCTTAGCTGGTTCTTGGCTAGTCCTTGGCTAGTCTTTGGCTGGTCCCCTACAATTCCTTTTTAAATATTTAAAATATTCTTTCTGTCATGATTTGTGGACATTAAGATCTAGAGAGAAACAACATCTCCTGGTCAGACCCTGTAAATTAGTGAAAGGGTGGAGTCACTGCAGAGACTCGAAGGTGGAGGGAATTTCGCGTCTATTCGGCTGGCTTTTGACTGGGATGGACCAATTATTAATGGCTGCTGCTGTATTTAAATATAAATTCTCAGCTCTGTGAGAATTTATCTATCTGTCTTAAAATTACTAAAGAATGCTAAACTATGAGTAAAAAAAATAATGCTAACTTTTATATTTAATAATAACTTTTCTGAGACAATTTGATGCTTTTTACATTTTCTCCGTTGAACTGCTTCTCTGATGTTATCATGGTGCATACTCGGAGCAGTCCAGGTAAATCTGATTAAACCATGTTTATCTGCAATTTAGTTGTTTTTTTCTTTCGGTTACACACTATATACCATAATGTTAACATGAAAGGAAAAACTGAAAACTCAAAAAGACTAGATTTATGTTTAAATCCAAAGCTGAAAAAATTAGCTCCTGGATCCCATTTCCTGTACAGCTCAGGAGCAGTGATGAAACAGAAAGAATTTAACTGCATTCATTTTCTTAGGAAATACATTATCATCCTTTAACACATTATAGTTTAGTGAGCTTAATATTTTGCTATAACCACGGGGACATCCATACCAACATAACCTACCGGGGCCCTCAGTTACCTTGAGGCTCTGGAGGGCCGACTCTGGTGGGTACACAATGAAGTGGCGCAGAGTGAAGCCGAAACCCTGCGAGTTCTTTTGGAGAACGACGGTCCGCGGACCCTTCGATGGCACGGCCTCCACCTCACCGGACGGCGGCAGGTTACACCTGTTTTTATCCGGTGACACCATCCCATCGTTCCGGCTTCTAGCCTGTAAAGAACAGAGATGGAGAACAAGATTTTCAACATGGATGTTTCTACTGGTTCTAATACAAACAATCAGAAGATAAACTTATCCTCTTTAGTCACATCCTAGAAATGCAACTCTAGAGTGAGTAGCTGGGAGTGGGAGGACTCTCACTGAGTGATGATTCTATCGGATCGGATTGGGTCACAACCTCCACCCATATACATCTCCCTCTGAAAATCTCCCTGATGTCACATTTACTGCATCCAGCCAGCAACTCATTCTATAATACGTCTATTTATGGAACTAGAGCACACAATGGGAAACAAACAGAGAAGAAGAATTTAGGAAGAGGCTGATTTTCTGATGGAGGGGGAGTTTTACAGATTTGACAGATTTTCAGCATTTATCCTGTAATTGTTATAATTTTACCCACAGCGTGCTGTCTGCCCATCGCTGTCATTTATTTTATCTTTGTGAATCTGCTGCTTCAATTTCACCTGTTCCTTTGCTGCTGCTATGCCTGAATTCACCAAAAGAGCAGAATAGAGTAGAACAGAGCAGAATGGATTAGAACAGAGAAGAATAGATTAGAACAGAGTAGAATAGAGTAGAACAGAGTAGAATAGAGTAGAATAGAGTAGAACAGAGTAGAATAGAGTAGAACAGAGTAGAATAGAGTAGAACAGAGTAGAATAGAGTAGAACAGAGCAGAATGGATTAGAACAGAGAAGAATAGATTAGAACAGAGTAGAATAGAGTAGAACAGAGTAGAATAGAGTAGAATAGAGTAGAACAGAGTAGAATAGAGTAGAACAGAGCAGAATGGATTAGAACAGAGAAGAATAGATTAGAACAAAGCAGAACAGAGTAGAACAGAGAAGAACAGAGTAGAATATAGTAGAACAGAGTAGAATAGAGTAGAACAGAGTAGAATAGAGTAGAACAGAGCAGAATGGATTAGAACAGAGAAGAATAGATTAGAACAAAGCAGAACAGAGTAGAACAGAGTAGAATAGAGTAGAATAGAGTAGAACAGAGTAGAATAGAGTAGAACAGAGTAGAATAGAGTAGAATAGAGTAGAACAGAGTAGAATAGAGTAGAACAGAGTAGAATAGAGTAGAACAGAGCAGAATGGATTAGAACAGAGAAGAATAGATTAAAACAGAGTAGAATAGAGTAGAACAGAGTAGAATAGAGTAGAATAGAGTAGAACAGAGTAGAATAGAGTAGAACAGAGTAGAATAGAGTAGAACAGAGCAGAATGGATTAGAACAGAGAAGAATAGATTAGAACAAAGCAGAACAGAGTAGAACAGAGCAGAATAGAGTAGAACAGAGTAGAATAGAGTAGAACAGAGCAGAATAGATTAGAACGGAGTATAATAGAGTAGAACAGAGCAGAATAGAGTAGAACAGAGCAGAATAGAGTAGAACAGAGCAGAATAGAGTAGAACAGAGCAGAATAGAGTAGAACAGAGCAGAATAGATTAGAACAAAGCAGAATAGAGTAGAACAGAGCAGAATAGAGTAGAACAGAGCAGAATAGAGTAGAACAGAGTAGAATAGAGTAGAACAGAGCAGAATGGATTAGAACAGAGCAGAATAGAGTAGAACAAAGCAGAATAGAGTTGGACAGAGCAGAATAGAGTAGAACAGAGCAGAATAGAGTAGAACAGAGTAGAATAGAGTAGAACAGAGCAGAACAGAGTAGAATAGAGTAGAACAGAGTAGAATAGAGTAGAACAGAGCAGAATAGATTAGAACGGAGTAGAATAGAGTAGAACAGAGCAGAATAGAGTAGAACAGAGCAGAATAGAGTAGAACAGAGCAGAATAGATTAGAACAAAGCAGAATAGAGTAGAACAGAGTAGAATAGAGTAGAACAGAGCAGAATGGATTAGAACAGAGAAGAATAGATTAAAACAGAGTAGAATAGAGTAGAACAGAGTAGAATAGAGTAGAATAGAGTAGAACAGAGTAGAATAGAGTAGAACAGAGTAGAATAGAGTAGAACAGAGCAGAATGGATTAGAACAGAGAAGAATAGATTAGAACAAAGCAGAAAAGAGTAGAACAGAGCAGAATAGAGTAGAACAGAGTAGAATAGAGTAGAACAGAGCAGAATAGAGTAGAACAGAGCAGAATAGAGTAGAACAGAGCAGAATAGAGTAGAACAGAGTAGAATAGAGTAGAACAGAGTAGAATAGAGTAGAATAGAGTAGAACAGAGTAGAATAGAGTAGAACAGAGTAGAATAGAGTAGAACAGAGTAGAATAGAGTAGAACAGAGCAGAATGGATTAGAACAGAGAAGAATAGATTAGAACAGAGTAGAATAGAGTAGAACAGATTAGAATAGAGTAGAATAGAGTAGAACAGAGTAGAATAGAGTAGAACAGAGCAGAATGGATTAGAACAGAGAAGAATAGATTAGAACAAAGCAGAACAGAGTAGAACAGAGAAGAACAGAGTAGAATATAGTAGAACAGAGTAGAATAGAGTAGAACAGAGTAGAATAGAGTAGAACAGAGCAGAATGGATTAGAACAAAGAAGAATAGATTAGAACAAAGCAGAACAGAGTAGAACAGAGTAGAATAGAGTAGAATAGAGTAGAACAGAGTAGAATAGAGTAGAACAGAGTAGAATAGAGTAGAACAGAGTAGAATAGAGTAGAACAGAGTAGAATAGAGTAGAACAGAGCAGAATGGATTAGAACAGAGAAGAATAGATTAAAACAGAGTAGAATAGAGTAGAACAGAGTAGAATAGAGTAGAATAGAGTAGAACAGAGTAGAATAGAGTAGAACAGAGTAGAATAGAGTAGAACAGAGCAGAATGGATTAGAACAGAGAAGAATAGATTAGAACAAAGCAGAACAGAGTAGAACAGAGCAGAATAGAGTAGAACAGAGTAGAATAGAGTAGAACAGAGCAGAATAGATTAGAACGGAGTATAATAGAGTAGAACAGAGCAGAATAGAGTAGAACAGAGCAGAATAGAGTAGAACAGAGCAGAATAGAGTAGAACAGAGCAGAATAGATTAGAACAAAGCAGAATAGAGTAGAACAGAGTAGAATAGAGTAGAACAGAGCAGAATAGAGTAGAACAGAGTAGAATAGAGTAGAACAGAGTAGAATAGAGTAGAACAGAGCAGAATGGATTAGAACAGAGCAGAATAGAGTAGAACAAAGCAGAATAGAGTTGGACAGAGCAGAATAGAGTAGAACAGAGCAGAATAGAGTAGAACAGAGTAGAATAGAGTAGAACAGAGCAGAACAGAGTAGAATAGAGTAGAACAGAGTAGAATAGAGTAGAACAGAGCAGAATAGATTAGAACGGAGTAGAATAGAGTAGAACAGAGCAGAATAGAGTAGAACAGAGCAGAATAGAGTAGAACAGAGCAGAATAGATTAGAACAAAGCAGAATAGAGTAGAACAGAGTAGAATAGAGTAGAACAGAGCAGAATAGAGTAGAACAGAGTAGAATAGAGTAGAACAGAGCAGAATGGATTAGAACAGAGCAGAATAGAGTAGAACAAAGCAGAATAGAGTAGAACAGAGTAGAATAGAGTAGAACAGAGCAGAATGGATTAGAACAGAGCAGAAAAGAGTAGAACAAAGCAGAATAGAGTAGAACAGAGCAGAATAGAGTAGAACAAAGCAGAATAGAGTAGAACAGAGCAGAATAGAGTAGAACAGAGCAGAATAGAGTAGAACAGAGCAGA
Organism: Cyprinodon tularosa; assembly: GCF_016077235.1. NCBI lineage: Eukaryota > Metazoa > Chordata > Actinopteri > Cyprinodontiformes > Cyprinodontidae > Cyprinodon > Cyprinodon tularosa. The sequence goes on from NW_024039254.1 coordinate 605,200, forward strand.
ATAGAGTAGAACAGAGCAGAATAGAGTAGAACAGAGCAGAATAGAGTAGAACAGAGCAGAATAGAGTAGAACAGAGTAGAATAGAGTAGAACAGAGCAGAATGGATTAGAACAGAGAAGAATAGATTAGAACAAAGCAGAATAGAGTAGAACAGAGCAGAATAGATTAGAACAGAGTAGAATAGAGTAGAACAGAGCAGAATAGAGTAGAACAGAGCAGAATAGATTAGAACACAGCAGAATAGAGTAGAACAAAGCAGAATGGATTAGAACAGAGCAGAATAGAGTAGAACAAAGCAGAATAGAGTAGAACAGAGTAGAATAGAGTAGAACAAAGCAGAATAGAGTAGAACAGAGCAGAATAGATTAGAACAGAGTAGAATAGAGTAGAACAGAGCAGAATAGAGTAGAACAGAGCAGAATAGATTAGAACACAGCAGAATAGAGTAGAACAAAGCAGAATGGATTAGAACAGAGCAGAATAGAGTAGAACAAAGCAGAATAGAGTAGAACAGAGTAGAATAGAGTAGAACAGAGCAGAATGGATTAGAACAGAGCAGAATAGAGTAGAACAAAGCAGAATAGAGTAGAACAGAGTAGAATAGAGTAGAACAGAGCAGAATGGATTAGAACAGAGCAGAATAGAGTAGAACAAAGCAGAATAGAGTAGAACAGAGCAGAATAGAGTAGAACAAAGCAGAATAGAGTAGAACAGAGCAGAATAGAGTAGAACAAAGCAGAATAGAGTAGAACAGAGTAGAATAGAGTAGAACAGAGTAGAATAGAGTATAACAGAGCAGAATAGAGTAGAACAGAGCAGAATAGAGTAGAACAGAGCAGAATAGAGTAGAACAGAGTAGAATAGAGTAGAACAGAGTAGAATAGAGTAGAACAAAGCAGAATAGAGTAGAACAGAGTAGAATAGAGTAGAACAGAGCAGAATGGATTAGAACAGAGCAGAAAAGAGTAGAACAAAGCAGAATAGAGTAGAACAGAGTAGAATAGAGTAGAACAGAGCAGAATAGAGTAGAACAGAGTAGAATAGAGTAGAACAGAGTAGAATAGAGTAGAACAGAGCAGAATAGAGTAGAACAGAGCAGAATAGAGTAGAACAGAGCAGAATAGAGTAGAACAGAGTAGAATAGAGTAGAATAGAGTAGAACAAAGCAGAATAGAGTAGAACAGAGTAGAATAGAGTAGAACAGAGCAGAATGGATTAGAACAGAGCAGAAAAGAGTAGAACAAAGCAGAATAGAGTAGAACAGAGTAGAATAGAGTAGAACAGAGCAGAATAGAGTAGAACAGAGCAGAATAGAGTAGAACAGAGCAGAATAGAGTAGAACAGAGCAGAATAGAGTAGAACAGAGCAGAATAGAGTGGAACAGAGCAGAACAGAGTAGAATAGAGTAGAACAGAGCAGAATAGAGTAGAACAGAGCAGAATAGAGTAGAACAGAGTAGAATAGAGTAGAACAGAGCAGAATAGAGTAGAACAGAGCAGAATAGAGTAGAACAGAGCAGAATAGAGTAGAACAGAGTAGAATAGAGTAGAACAGAGCAGAATGGATTAGAACAGAGAAGAATAGATTAGAACAAAGCAGAATAGATTAGAACAAAGCAGAATAGAGTAGAACAGAGCAGAATATATTAGAACAGAGTAGAATAGAGTAGAACAGAGCAGAATAGAGTAGAACAGAGCAGAATAGATTAGAACACAGCAGAATAGAGTAGAACAAAGCAGAATAGAGTAGAACAGAGCAGAATAGATTAGAACAGAGCAGAATAGAGTAGAATAGAGCAGAATAGAGTAGAACAGAGCAGAATAGATTAGAACAAAGCAGAACAGAGCAGAATAGAGTAGAACAGAGCAGAATAGAGTAGAACAGAGCAGAATAGAGTAGAACATAGCAGAATAGAGTAGAACAAAGCAGAATAGAGTAGAACAGAGCAGAATAGATTAGAACAGAGCAGAATAGAGTAGAATAGAGCAGAATAGAGCAGAATAGAGTAGAACAGAGCAGAATAGATTAGAACAAAGCAGAATAGAGTAGAATAGAGTAGAACAGAGCAGAATGGATTAGAACAGAGTAGAATAGAGTAGAACAGAGCAGAATAGAGTAGAACAGAGCAGAATAGATTAGAACAAAGCAGAACAGATTAGAACAAAGCAGAACAGAGTAGAACATAGCAGAACAGAGTAGAACATAGCAGAATAGAGTAGAACAGAGCAGAATAGAGTAGAACAGAGTAGAATAGAGTAGAACAGAGCAGAATAGAGTAGAACAGAGCAGAATAGAGTAGAACAGAGCAGAATAGAGTAGAACAAAGCAGAGTAGAGTAGAACAGAGCAGAATAGAGTAGAACAAAGCAGAATAGAGTAGAACAGAGCAGAATAGAGTAGAACAGAGCAGAATAGAGTAGAACAGAGCAGAATAGAGTAGAACAAAGCAGAGTAGAGTAGAACAGAGCAGAATAGAGTAGAACAGAGCAGAATAGAGTAGAACAGAGCAGAATAGAGTAGAACAGAGCAGAATAGAGTAGAACTGAGCAGAATAGAGTAGAACAGAGCAGAATAGATTAGAACAAAGCAGAATAGAGTAGAACAGAGCAGAATAGATTAGAACAAAGCAGAACAGAGCAGAATAGAGTAGAACAGAGCAGAATAGAGTAGAACAGAGCAGAATAGAGTAGAACAGAGCAGAATAGAGTAGAACAGAGCAGAATAGAGTAGAACAGAGCAGAATAGAGTAGAACTGAGCAGAATAGAGTAGTCTGTGGGTTCCAGTGGTAAAGTACCGGTATAAGGGAAATGGGAATGAAGAGGCTCAAAAATCCCTACCAACTACAATTAGTTACAACAGACAAACCAGAACCATAAATATCTGAATCAATATTATAAATGTAAAGGAAATAACCTCATTACAAAAACAGAAATACTCAGGCACAGTGATTGAGTATAAGGCAATGTCTGAATTTCCTAAGAAACGTTTAAATCAATCCGTCTGGATGATCGGATCGATTCCATCATTTAAAGCACCTCACCAGAAAGGGATATGTAAACATTTGGGCCGGTAGCTATCCGATGATAATATCACTGTTTTGGCCGAGAACCAATGCTGTGCCACAGTTCTGCTCAGCTTTAGGGCGAGCACACCATGTACGACATGTTGCTCTCAGCTACAGCTCAAACTGTACGATAAATGATTTAAAAGGTCACAGGTCACGATACTTTCTTCCTCCGTGCGGCCCGATCCTCTGATGAGATCTGACTGCTCAACCTGTACGACTAAAAGCCACACATCTGACCCCGTAGAGAGATGATGTATATCCTGAGGTAAAGTCAGAGAAGAAGAAGAATTCCCTTTGTACATGTGTAGCTTGCAAGGTTGAGGTAAGTCAGCTCGTAGTTCGTAGGGGTGTGAAAAAAAAAACAATTTGGCGAAATATGATAAATTATGATGATTTTTGGCTGCCTGATATAATATCGTTTTTTCAGTTTTTAATATCGATTAAAAAAATATTTACCTAAAACAGCGAGGGACAATCAGCTACCTCTGTACCAACACAGATGGCGCCGTGGAGCCCTTTTACTGTGCGGTGCCGCACCGTATCTGTAGATCAGGCAGTCACAGTGGAAGACGAGGACCAAAATAACAAAATGATCAATATCTTCTGATGAAAATATACAGCACTTGCTCTTTTATCTGTACAAAAATATCACAATATATAGCAATATTGCAATATCGTGATAATATTGTATCGCGGAGTATCGTAGCACGTATCATATTGTAACACCCATGCCAATACTCACCCCGATTCAACGGTAGGATCCGCTCACCATCACATCACCATCACCACACAAGGGCCGACTGAATTTCAAACATGTTTGTTTGGAAACTAACTGTATGACTCCTGATCCGGAGGAGCTTGTGAGCAGTTAATCACCCCCCGTAACGCACAATGAGGCTAAAACTAGGTTAAAAATGTACAGTCTATGCCGGCCTTTAGTTAAACACTCTGACCCCTTTGCTACATCACTATCGCTGTCAAATAACAAAATCAATTTTTTCCATTATTGTTTGATGAAAATATTATGGTTGTTTTTTGGGGAAAAAATTAAGGAATGGAACAAAACAAAAAAAAATTATTAAAAAACTTTATTAATTTCATCACAGATTTTATATTTCCAAAACCTTGCTAAAATTTCTCATTTTCAGATATAGTTGCAAATTGCATGCTTTTCAAATTGTGTTTTCCAGATCACATTTGCTGAGCTCTAATTCAGTGGCTGCGTCCTCCAGATTCGTCAGCCGATTACATCATAGCACGGCGCCGAGGTCTGTTCAGATTGGAGGACTCCTCGTTACGTGTCCGAGGAAACAGGAAATATGCGTATTTCCTGTTTGGTACCTTTCCGGCTTGTTTCGTTTGTATGACCGCCATTGTGGAAAACGACTCGGTAAGTTGGACCAGCTAGAAGCGCGAGGTGGGTAAGAACGCTAGGACCCTTTTTCCACCTGGATACCCGCTCTTTTTGGCCCTCATGTCCCTCCGTTGTCGCACAAACTTGCCTCCAATTCCTCGCCGCTTCGGCCGTATCTAGACCCACAGCTAGTTCCTGATTGGCCCTCTGGCGTTGTGGCATGGAGTAACATAGCGCAGACCACTCTTCAATATTGGGCAGAAATCAAAAATATTTGCGAGGAGCTCACTGTGACACACTGCTGAAGGAGGATAACCAGACCTTGAAGCATGACAACTGCGCCACTGAAGCACGCCCAGAATCTGCTACTTCTCAGTATATCAATCAAACTTGGCTAAATGTAACACTATAAGGTGTGGTAAGATGTAAATTGTTTGCATTGAAATAAGAAACATCTCCAAATAACGACAGACCAAGGACCATGACAACAAAGAGTCCAACTTCTAACGCTGCAACAAAAGCAACAAAAAAAACCCCACCAACAACTCCAACAATGCCATCATCAACAGCAGCAGCACCACTTCTATCAGCAACAACCAGAAGAAGTTAACCAATGAACCAGGACTACCTCTGCTGTCAATCTCACAACAAACTCCAACAAAGAGCCATCAAAAGACAACAGGAAGAAAAGTATAGACCTCACCAGGATGGGAAGATTGAATCTACAAAAGGCAAGCAGGTAAAGCAATGACTTTGCTTTACCGACTTTGATGAAAAAAGGTTCCCTATGTCCTCCAGCAGTCTAAGCCTATAGCAGCATAACTATAGAGATGGCTCAGGATAACCTGAGTGTTTTGGATGAGGAATAAGACAAGGTCAAACAAAACAAAGTCAGAATGAAAGGGGTGCTTCAGGGGCACAGTGGTTAGGGGGAACTACCCATGTATGGAGGCCTTAGCCCTAAATATGGCCGACCCGGGTTCGAATCCGACCTTTACTGCATGTCTTTCCCCTCTCTTGTACAACCTTTCCTGTCAACTTTTCATAAAAAACAAGCCACAAATCCTGAAAAAACAACAAAAAACTATTTGCATTTTTTATATGGTGAACAGGAGGAACTTCAGGTCAGTCTGCTTGTTCACCGAATGTTCTAACATTAGCGCTTAGTTTTGTTTCTCGTTTTGTTTAGAGAAACCAAAAACAAACTGCCTGAGTGGACATTGGACCCTCTGTTAGCTTCTTGTTATGATTTGACTGAAAATTCGCAAGCTCTATTACCCAAGACAAGCGATGGCGATTTATAATCCTGGATCTTCTTGTTGGTGTGACTGGTGCTGGAAGGGAGGGACTGTTAGCGGAGACGCCCCGGAGAACTGCCAGCCAAATGCAGCGAGGTTCAGGGTTGCTGCAGTCCACCCCAACAGAACAGTGAAAGTGCCACTTGTGGCCTGGTGGGGCTGGAGCAACAGCCGACCCCCTCAGCATAGCATCCGTCCGAGCATGCAGGGTCTGTTCAGCCAGCAAACCACAGAGACGTCAGATTCCACAGCTAAGACAATCTCACAGCGACCGGACCCTCGAATCGGAGCGGTATGGGTTCAATCAGCTGCTTAAACATTGATTTAAGTTCATTTTTCCTTTTTGGCCAAAATCAAAAGATTTCTAGATTTTTAGTTTGAACATTTAGCCGATCCAAAGGAAGAAGAAGCATCTTCACCGTGTCCGTTTTTATGGTGTTCTCTGTTTTAAAATCCAACCTCTTTGCTTCCATCATTGAGGTTGGCCCACAGCGTGCCGTTCAAGGCTCGATTCTGATTGGTTGAAGGTAGTGAGAGGCATGGCTACGTGTGACGCTGGATCACTTGGGGCATCGTTTGCACGCGGTCTCCTCTGACTTCAGCTCATCCTTCTTCAAAGCTCCTCTGTTAAGCGTTCCCATCGACAACTTTCCCCGATCAGATCCAAAAAAGTTTGATTCCTTTGGTGGACCAGTGATGTTTGAAAGGATTTCCATGGTTAGTCCAGACTGACGCTGAGAAGAGATTTGGAGGATCTGTCTCCATGCTGCCACTACAGGTCTGCCTACGCTTCACTATCTTTACTGCATCTATGTATAGTCCTGCTCTACTCAGCTGTGCATGCTTCTCTCTCTCTCTCCTGCCTCCCCCCCTCCTCCGGGGTTTATTTGCTGACATCCTCACACACAAACACTCAGCAACGTTCATCTCCTCCTGTGCAGATCCCGTCTCGCCCATCAGTGGAGCTCACAGCGCCGGTAATCCCTCTCTCTCTCTCTCTCTCTCTCTCTCTCTCTCTCTCTCTCTCTCTCTCTGTCATCTCCTCTTAGGCTCACAGCCTGGTTGCTGAGGCTGTCTGGGGTTTTATGCAAACATGCAAAATAAACCTTAAAGAAAATAAGGAAAAATAAATTTTGTTCCATTATTGTTGCAGAGAACATGCTTTTTAAATGAAATAAACAAAGGAAATCCAGGAATAACATTTTGAAAATGTAAAATGCAATGTGAAAAGAAGGCAATTTGACAAAGAGAAATTAGAAAAAGAATTGTCATAAAAATTATAAAAACATTTGTTAAAAAAAAAAGCTTGAAACAGTTAAATCTGAAAAATCATTATTTCAAAGTTTTATTTCTGGATTCCTTTTATTCAGATTTCATTTACAAACCGTGTTCTCTGATTAAAACCAACATGGGACAAAATCGACTCCATAGAGGGGCCTGTATTATTGTTTATTCTGCAAACTAAAGTCTAAAAATAAACATGATTATACTTCATTTGTCAATATTGTGTCTAAATGGCAACAAAACTAAAGTGGAAAGGAACATAAATGTTAGGTAATCTTTTTTTATGGTTCTTTACCAAATTAATTTGCTTCGTCTCTCCTGTAACTTCAACAGCTTTTCTCTTCTATTTTTATCAGACGAAAAAATGGAGCCTTTACAGGAAGGACTATTCTCCTCACTGCTCTACAACAAACATATTTCTCACTGCAAGAAAAGGAAACACAATTAAATAAATTTTTCCTAAGTTTTTTTCTCTCCTTGATTTGGGCTAAAATGGAGCTTTGAACACTAAATTAGATTAAATTAGATCAATAGAAATGTTTTTCCAGTTCTTAAAATAAAGATGCATTACCTGAATAGAAAAAAAAAAATCCAAACTACATTTTACTTCCTTAAGTAGATGATTAGACTGACGCCTCAGTAAATCAGTGCTGATGCATCCATCAGCCTGTAGCAAATTTTTCTTCATATACTTCAGGTCTAAATTTCCCGCGCATCGGCAGAGGGTAAGCGTATCTTTGTTCAACGGGTCTGACCTAGCAAAGCGACACGTTATTTTCAAGCGCCACCTGCAACTCCATGTAAGGTGGAAAAGTAAAAAAAAAGAAATTGTCATGTAGAATAACGAGCAGAAGACTGCCGCAGTTCTCTGTTTTGGCCACAGGTGGCAGCATCATTAAAAACTTTAACCTCTTTAATAGAGCAACATTTTACATCTAATTTTTTTAAAAACTCTCCAAGCAAAAAGTCATCTCAAGCAATGGTCCTCCTAACTGTCAATCATCCTGGTGATGTTTCCGTAAGGCCGTCCTACGTTCTCGTCCCATTAGCTATCTTTTTCTTTCAGGCGTTTATCTGTGGTGAGCTACGGTTTCAGACGGTCATTGAAGCTCACCTTTCTCACCGCGGTTCTTTGAAAATGGCCGAGGGTCGGAAGAGAAAAAGTTTCTAAGAAGTGTATGAGAAAAAAAGAAAGGCATCAGAAGAGGCAGATAATTCCCAAAATGTTTTGCTGGAGAGCTGTCCTCACAAAGCATTATGGAATTTGCTGTCACAGCGGCCCGCTGTCGCTATCCGACAGCGGAGATTAATAACAAAGATGGCGCAGGCATCAGGCAGCAAAAAGCAGTGATCATGTGTCTGAACGGTCAGTTAACTGAGTTCACTATAAAGTTCACTTTATAGTCCCTGCTCTATAGTGATGGAGGGATTTAGGGGTTAGGGTGGACGGTTGGACACAGTGAGCTTGAATGAGCTATAAAAACAGCAACCTTTAAACAGAGCGTGCACGAGGAGAAATGGACTCGTGCACGCTCTCGCACATGTATTTTTTTTTAAGTGGTGAGGGCGGGTCTTTAAAAAAAAATTTCAAAAATCGTCCACAATACCTTTAAGTAAGGAAAGCTTGACATTTAAATAAAGATAATCCAGCGAAATCTTTCCAAAATTTATGTTTTGATGCATCAGCAGAAATACTTTATTTCAAAGTAAAAGCTGCAATTTTTAGATCAGATATAAAATCAAAAATGTATTGATTAAAATTGAAGAATTGAGATACACTATATTGCCAAAAGTATTTGCTCACCTGCCTTGACTCACATATGAGCTTAAGTGACATCCCGTTCCTAATCCATAGGGTTCAATATGACGTCGGTCCACCCTTTGCAGCTAAAACAGCTTCAACTCTTCTGGGAAGGCTGTCCACAAGGTTTAGGAGTGTGTTTATGGGAATTTTTGACCATTCTTCCAGAAGCGCATTTGTGAGGTTGCACACTGATGTTGGACGAGAAGGCCTGGCTCTCAGTCTCCGCTCTAATTCATCCCAAAGGTGTTCTATCGGGTTGAGGTCAGGACTCTGTGCAGGCCAGTCAAGTTCATCCACACCAGACTCTGTCATCCATGTCTTTATGGACCTTGCTTTGTGCACTGGTGCACAGTCATGTTGGAAGAGGAAGGGGCCAGCTCCAAACTGTTCCCACAAAGTTGGGAGCATGGAATTGTCCAAAATGTCTTGGTATGCTGAAGCATTCAGAGTTCCTTTCACTGGAACTAAGGGGCCAAGCCCAGCTCCTGAAAAACAACCCCACACCATAATCCCCCCTCCACCAAACTTTACACTTGGCACAATGCAGTCAGACAAGTACCGTTCTCCTGGCAACCGCCAAACCCAGACCCGTCCATCAGATTGCCAGATGGAGAAGCGCGATTCGTCACTCCAGAGAACGCGTCTCCACTGCTCTAGAGTCCAGTGGCGGCGTGCTTTACACCACCGCATCCGACGCTTTGCATTGCACTTGGTGATGTATGGCTTGGATGCAGCTGCTCGACCATGGAAACCCATTCCATGAAGCTCTCTGCGCACTGTTCTTGAGCTAATCTGAAGGCCACATGAAGTTTGGAGGTCTGTAGTGATTGACTCTGCAGAAAGTTGACGACCTCTTCGCACTATGCGCGTCAGCATCCGCTGACCCCGCTCCGTCAGTTTACGTGGCCTACCACTTCGTGGCTGAGTTGCTGTCGTTCCCAAACACTTCCATTTTCTTATAATACAGCTGACAGTTGACTGTGGAATATTTAGGAGCGAGGAAATTTCACGACTGGATTTGTTGCACAGGTGGCATCCTATCACAGTTCCACGCTGGAATTCACTGAGCTCCTGAGAGCGACCCATTCTTTCACAAATGTTTGTAAAAACAGTCTGCATGCCTAGGTGCTTGAATTTATACACCTGTGGCCATGGAAGTGATTGGAACACCTGATTCCAATAATTTGGATGGGTGAGCAAATACTTTTGGCAATATAGTGTATATACAAACGTTTAGTAGAAAAAATATATATTTAGCTTTTCAAATACTTTTAACGTTTAGATTAAAGATATATTTGAATTAAAAAAGATAGATTATAGATTTAGAGATAAATTAAAATTTAGATATAGATATTGGATGCTGAAATAGACTGAACAATCATATTTCTGCTTTGCAAATAAATGTGTAAATGTATCCCGCAGTCGGGTGAAAGAGGTTTTATTAAAGAACGTTTTTTTCCCTTACTGCAGTGTTTCAAGGGGAAAGTTTGGTGGAGGGAGGATTGTGGTTCAAGTGACAGACCACTTTAAGCAAAGACATGCTGGAGAATTTAAAGCTCACGGCTCTGAGGACAGTTTTTCACCCATGATTGCTCCCCGGGCGCCAAACAATGGCCACCCACTGCTCCCCATGGGGGATCAGTTAAATGCAGAGTTAAATTTCTCCAAAGTGAGATCAATAAAGTTCAATTTCTTTATTTTATTTAGTTTTATTAGCACCTGCTCACAAAAAAGCTCCATCAAACCATGGATGAGTGGGTCGAGGCCCTCTGCCTCAGCATCAGTGTTTGACCTCAAAACGATCGAAGAAAAAGAAAGATTAATTCAATTTTTGTTTCATTGACCTTTTTAATCCCAGTAGATGTTAGACTTTTGTCACAGCTTCCTAACTACCTGCATGCCTCTCTGGGTGAGTGCACATTATGCACCCGCCTCATCAGCTAACAGGGTAAGCAGTGCTGTCATCCCCTCAGTCGCCACCTGAGAACAGCGCAGAGGACAGGCAGTGAGAAAGAGAAAAGTGAGGATGCGAGGATACAGTGGGTTGAGATGCTAAAAGAAGCTGACAGCGCCGCCAACATCATCCACCTTCCTAGCCTGCGCTATCCATGGTCCTACACCCTCCTACACCCTTTCTCTTTGTTTCACATGTTTGCTGCTGCAGCAAAGTAAAAGTAAGAGAGTAAAACAGAGGAGTGAACTAAAAATGCAGGAAGGCAGTAAACACTGGGGGTGGGGGGGACCAAGGATCCCTATGAAGGCAATTTAAACCAATCTATGCAAACATGTGAGGCTTCGTAATCATGGGGGGTAAAAATAACAGCATTTGATTCATGAGTCAGAATCTGCATCTGCTCTGGCCCGCTGCCTTTGGCCTCAGGTCTGAACATGACTGATCACATGCTGGCTGCTGCTTCCCTCTGTTCACTTCATTCCAGGGTTCATGGACTCGCTCCATTATAGAACCCAAACCGGCTGCATTCTCCGAAATATCAGACGGAAGTGATCGAAATGAGAGTTATCTAAGAAGACGACTGGAAAGGATATGTCAAGTGTTTCCTGGTGATTGTTCCTTATGTTCCTAACAGAGCACTTCGCTCTCAATCTGCAGGTTTACTAGTGGTTCCTAGAATTTCTAAAAGTAGAATGAGAGGCAGATCTTTTAGTTATCAGGCTCCTCTCCTGTGGAACCAACTACCAGTTTTAGTCCGTGAGGCAGACACCCTGTCTACTTTTAAGGCTAGGCTTAAAACTTTCCTTTTTGATAAAGCTTCTAGTTAGAGTGGCTCAGGTTATCCTGAGCTATCTGTATAGTTATGCTGCTATAGGCTTAGACTGCTGGAGGACATAACTATAATTAATTACTCATATTGGCCAATTCCTAACATGTCATCTCAAGTCACTTTCCAGTTCACCAGATCATCCAGTCAGATTGATTCAAAGTTTTCTATCTACATAAAATCAGCTGATTGCATCGACTCATTGACTCTTCAGCAATCCCTCACACTAAGCATGCTTGTAGGGACAGTGGAGAGGAAAAACTCCCTTTGAACAGGAAGAAACCTCCAGCAGAACCAGGCTCAGTGTGAGCGGCCATCTGCTGAGGCCGACCGGGATTCAAGGAGACAGAAGCAGACATAGAAAAAGAAGCATAGATACAAAAGGCAACTGTCAACCAGCTCCACAGGCGGCCCCATCTAGGAAACACACAGCCAGGCAGACAAGCTCCGAGCCAGCTCCCATGTCAGAGGATGAAGAGAGCACATCCAGTTAGTCACAGTCAGAGAAAAAGGACTACACTGGAAAACAGGCCGATCTCCAACATCTATAAACAAAGGTGTTGATGGCAGCAGCACAGCTGATATTTCTCTCAAGGATGGTCCTCACTCCAGAGGAAAGCCCCGCCCCCAGAAGGAAAAAGAACTTGATCTTAAAATGAATGCAATTCATGAAACTCAATCAGAATAAGAGAAATATGAAAAATCAATTTACACTTTTTTCTAACAGTAATACATTTTTTGCATCGAGAGGATTTTTCGGGGCAAAGTTCAAACTGTTAGAAGACTGAAGCTAAGAAAGAAAACAAAAATATTAGTTAATATTAGTTGTTTTTTTTAGCTGCAGCTTCATGTACCGTATGAGGCACCCTTTTTTCAACTTGATCCCCTGCCCTAATAAAAGATGTCTGCACACTGATCAATATTGAATTATTTTCCAAACCGAAGGATGACTTGTTTTTTACTAAAATAAAATGTGATGAAGCCTCTATGTATGAATCTACTGTATACCAGCACACTCGTAACTCAGAGATACAATCTGTTCCTTTAACTTTATTACTTCATTCTATGGACCTCCCCTAATTTTATAGCCTGATTTAGAAAACCATCTACAGATATCATTTCAGTATAACAGAGCGGCCCGACGCCTCCAAACTGTTTACCTCAGATACCAAGACAGGGTTGTTCTGATTAAATAGTTTCTTGCTTTGCTTTAGTCTTCACACAGCTTGAGTTTGCCTCAAAAATCCTCTAATTGCTAATAATGTCTCGCTGATCATGTGATTTAACCAGAATAAGGGAAAAAAACGCACCAATTTTAGGAGATTTGTACTTTGATTAGTTTGAAATAAACTTTCATACCTTCAAATTAGTTAGCAGTGTTAAGGAGCCTGGGTCACCGATAAGCCATTTATAGTTATAAAATCATCTCCATGCCGCGTATTCGTTCTGCTCAGCCACTGAACAGGTGAGTCCAATCTGAAAAATCTATTCAATTCTGTATCTTCTTCACTTCTGTTATAATTCATCTTAAACTTATAGGGTTCATTTATCTTCCACTTGATTGAACTAAATGATGCTATATAGATTAACTTGTGGCGCTTTAAACCAGTCCGGCCACAAGGGGGCAGCAGGTGATCATCTGGCTTACTCCAAGAGGACTAAAGATGTCCAGCAGTAGAGGCAGGGAATGCTGGGATTCAGCTCATCTGCTGTTCAACTTTACGGAAGGATTTGATCAGCTGATGGAGGAGAGGAGGTTCGGAGTGGAGGTTTTTTCTTTTTTAACTGATGTAAGAGTAATTGCAATAATTTTGTCCTCAAACATCTTAGGCAAAATATGATAAATTAATGTGACATATATCACCTTAAAGCTGGGAATGTAAACAAATAATCAACTTTCAAATAATTTTCACTAAATGGTTTATTAGATTCGATTTAGCTCAATCCCATTAACTGATAAAGCCCATTTAGGCTACGTTCACACTGCAGGCCTTAATGCTCAATTCCAATAGTTCTGTGAAATACGATTATTTTTTGCGTTGTCGTTTACATTTCCAAATTTATGCGATATGTTTGTGATGTTCTGTGTGAACTGCATTCATGAGGCTCTGCGTACTAGAGGACGCAATGACATCACAAACCACTGTGTGCTGTGTTTCCTGGAAGTAAACATGGAAGGTAGCGCTGGAGCACACCTAGCGATCTTTTCCAACCTTGAAAACTCAATCTTTTCAAGATCGTGAAAAATAGAGAGTGCTCTCCGCATCATCATCCACCATTGATGTTTTCTTCCTGCTTCTGCTAGGTAAGATGCAGAATAGTGACCTTTGTCGGGTATTAATCTGATTTTGGTCACTTGTTGCAGTGTGGACTTAGTCTATGCTACGTTCACACCGGAGGTGCGGCAGAAGCAGTGAGTTTACATGCAAGGTCAATGGCTAACGCGCGTCAAGGCGCAGCAAAAGGTCCCGCAGCGGGTTTTGAGCAGAAGGCGCAGCGCGTCTGAGCAGCTGCTGCTCGAGATGGAAAAATTTAACTTTTGCTGCTTGACGCGCCGCGTCAACCAATCAGAGAAGCTGATCTGGGAGCTGGCAGAGAGACAGACACATTGCTGATGATGAGAGCGCTATGATCACTCCTCTGAAACTGTTTATTAATGCCTAAATTAACTTAAAATGTAGAAATCTGCTGGCAGAATATGTTCACTTTTATTATCCTGCTGCCTGCAGTTTGGATTATTCAGATGAAAAACACCTACCAGCTGCCGGAGTGAACCGCGAGGAGGCGACCCGGCCAGAGGCTGCTGATGAAGGGATTCCTACTGTCGGCGCACCGCTGGTATGTGGGGCTCTGAGCGGCTCCGACAGAAATAATATTAGAAGTCAGGATGGTAATCTGGATTAACTGACTGCAATGACTAAGTTTTCAGGTGGATTTTCTCACTTAAAAACATATTAAAACTACTTTATTCCCACTGATCACAGCTAATATAGCTGCAAGGCAGAGAAAGGATAGTGAAGCTCAACCCAACGCGCGTCAGACACACTTTTGCTCCGCGCAGCCAGAGCAGCAAAGCTGCTTCAGCCGCGCGTCAGAAATAAACTGGTACAAGCAGCAAAAATGAAGCAGCAGACGCGATTTTGCTGCTCTTGCTGCGTCTGGTGTGAACGTAGAATAATAGGGAATTTCTTTCAGTGTAATGTTACCACCGTCCACTAGAGGGAGCAGCTATTAACTCTTAGTCAGAGTCTTACTGGTATGCTGGTGTAGATTCTTAAAAACAATCCGCTGGACTTTGTTCCCAAGTTTGAAGACGTTTGTCTTCCATCCAGGAAGATTTTTCAATTCAAAATGTCAGAAATAGTGTTGAGTTTCAGGTTTTATACAGCAGCCCAACAAAGCCTTGTTTTTATTTAGAAAACATGCAAATAGAAACAGATGAACGGTCCATCCCTTTGGAATGGGCGTCTTTTGGTTTCTTTGTTGGCCTGCAATGCCCCATACCTGTCTATGTCTCTAAAGGGGGTTGTTCCTATTCCCTTTAACCGCCCCCCTTTCAGACACTATCAGGTATCCATTACTGTTAAAAAATGTCCATAGCTGTATATTGGTTATTTATTCTCCAGGTGCAGAGTTTGATATTGTTAAAACCCTTTAAAGTGCAGTATTTTATCGTTTATCATTTAACTCTACACTATAATGTTATTCTTATACATTTTTCTAAGGTCCACATTTGTGTGACCATTTTTTCTATAATTTTTTTGCTGCTGTAAACACCAGAATTTCAAATCCAGAAGGGATTTTCTATTCTATTCTATTCTATTCTATTCTATTCTATTCTAGTTGAATTTCAGTGGTTTAGTCAAGAGTTTTTAACTGAAATGTGTTTGACTTTTAGTTGAATATTTTTTTTTAAATAAACTCTGATGTTTTGAATGGAACTTGTGGTGTATTTATTCCATCCATCCATCTGACCATGATTTGAGCTTGATTCAAACTTTCATTTATTGTTCGAACACACAGCCAGTAGGGGGCGTGTTGACAGAACAACATATGACAGAATATTATCTGTTTAAATAACATATTTACCGCCCCCTACTGGGGACGGCAATAAATATATTAAAGTGGTAATAGAATGATTCTATAGGGCAGAGGTCTTCAACAGGGGGTCCGCGACCCCTAGTGGGTCCACGGAGGTACTGCATGGGGGTTGCGAAAGGTTTTGTTGATCAGACTTTTTTTATATTCTTACCTGCAGTTTTTTCCACTAATTGAAATGTCTTTAAATCCACATTAACATGAATTCATCACACTGTAGTAAACAGATAAATGGAGGCAGAAGATGTCTTTCAGTCATCAATGATCACATTCAGCGACACACAGGAGCTCTTTCAAGCTGGGCACCGTTTCATTCACAACACCTGTCCCATCAACAAGGAATCAGAAATACTTTAATAATCCCAGAGAGAAATTACTTTAGTTACATTACTCCATCTGTAATAGAGTGACTATAGGACCAGTTTGATAGAACACTATTTCATACAATATATATAATTATGGGGTCCCCTCTCCATCTCGCCATCAGTTTGGGGTCCTTGGCCTGGAAGATTTTGAAGACGCCTGATATAGGGTATCTGGTGCTGGTCTCTAAGGTCTCTGAATAGGGTGTGTAACATTAGTTGGGCTGAAAATGTCATATTTGTTGTTCTATGAGCCCTAATGCAGCCTGGTTATAAGCCATAGAATGAAACAACCGGTTTTTCTGCCTTTTATGGTATGATGATGAATATTTAGATGAGCTGTGCGCTGATTGGTTGGTTTACAACGAGCAAAGCTGCTGAGCAAAGACGCATCATAGCAACAAGATGTTTCCCCGCTTTCACACACCTGTTTTCAATTGATAGCAGATTATCAGGCTTTGCTGAACTGCAATCCTCTGAATCAGGTGTGCTGAACCTCAGAAACATCCAAAACATGCAGAGCAGGGTGCCTTGAGGACCAGGATTGAAAAACACTGGTTTAATCTAACCAACTTAGTTTTAACCAACTAGATTGGTTGGAAAAACAGCCAATCTACACTCACAGGCCACTTTATTAGGTACACCTGACCAACTGCTCGTTAACACTTAATTTCTGAGCAGCCAATCACATGGCGGCAACTCAGTGCATTTAGGCATGTAGACATGGTCAAGACAATCTCCTGCAGTTCAAACCGAGCATCAGTATGGGGAAGAAAGGTGATTTGAGTGACTTTGAACGTGGCATGATTATTGGTGCCAGAAGGGCTGGTCTGAGTATTTCAGAAACTGCTGATCTACTGGGATTTTCACGCACAACCATCTCTAGGGTTTACAGAGAATGGTCCGAAAAAGAAAAAACATCCAGTGAGCGGCAGTTCTGTGGGCGGAAATGCCTTGTTGATGCCAGAGGTCAGGGGAGAATGGCCAGACTGGTTCGAGCTGATAGAAGGGCAACAGTGACTCAAATAACCACCCGTTACAACCAAGGTGGGCAGAAGAGCATCTCTGAACGCACAGTACGTCGAACTTTGAGGCAGATGGGCTACAGCAGCAGAAGACCACACCGGGTGCCACTCCTTTCAGCTAAGAACAGGAAACTGAGGCTACAATTTGCACAAGCTCATCGAAATTGGACAATAGAGGATTGGAAAAACGTTGCCTGGTCTGATGAGTCTCGATTTCTGCTGCGACATTCGGATGGTAGGGTCAGAATTTGGCGTCTACAACATGAAAGCATGGATCCATCCTGCCTTGTATCAACGGTTCAGGCTGGTGGTGGTGGTGTCATGGTGTGGGGAATATTTTCTTGGCACTCTTTGGGCCCCTTGGTACCAATTGAGCATTGTTGCAACGCCACAGCCTACCTGAGTATTGTTGCTGACCATGTCCATCCCTTTAGGACCACAATGTACCCAACTTCTGATGGCTACTTTCAGCAGGATAAGGCGCCATGTCATAAAGCTGGAATCATCTCAGACTGGTTTCTTGAACATGACAATGAGTTCACTGTACTCAAATGGCCTCCAGTCACCAGATCTCAATCCAATAGAGCATCTTTGGGATGTGGTGGAACGGGAGATTCGCATCATGGATGTGCAGCCGAGAAATCTGCGGCAACTGTGTGATGCCATCATGTCAATATGGACCAAACTCCCTGAGGAATGCTTCCAGCACCTTGTTGAATCTATGCCACGAAGAATTGAGGCAGTTCTGAAGGCAAAAGGGGGTCCGACCCGTTACTAGCATGGGGTACCTAATAAAGTGGCCGGTGAGTGTATTCTTAGAATCTATACAAACTCTACCCAACTCTCCTACAAACTCTCACATCTTTACCGAACACTGAGGCTGTTTAAATGCCTGCCGAAGTTCTGTGCGAGCTGAACCCCTTCCATAAGCGGTCAGATTGTATGGCGAGGTAGCAAGGCTTCGGACGTCATCTATTTTGACTGCTCCCCCAAATGAAGCAAGCCTCGATACGTGCCTTGCGAAAACGCCCCCTCCAGTACTCGACACACACCTCAAAGCCTCGGCTCACCTCACAACATCGCTGATTGTTACCCACTGGTTGCCTGAGTCCTTCCATCAACATTTTGATCACAAGCAGTTCCTGGATTCTCCAGCTGGCAGTTGGATCGCTCCTCTTTCCTCCTCCAAGCCTGAGTAAACCTGTCCGCCCTCCACCGCAGTCTCCATATCATCAACCTGAACTCAGTTGAAACCTCCCTCTGGAACCTGGACCCCCACAAAGGAACCAAGACCTCAACCCACACCCCCCTCCCTTCTGGGTGAAGGAGGACTTCAAGCCAAGTAAGATCAGTTTGTTAAACTCTTCTCAAAGGTCTGAATGCCCACAACCTCAAACCCCCCCCCCCCCCCCCCCCCCCCCCCCGCCCCCCGTTTTATCTGCTGAGCAGTGTGCAGATGACTTCATGTGCCCTCCCTCAAAGAAACTGTACCATTTGCTTTTTCTGTTCAAATAAACTTCATTTATCTCATTACCCGTTCTGCATATGGGGACAAAACTTGAAACCAATATGAAACATTTACAGCTTTTGCGGCAAAAAACCATTAAAAGGTTTGTTTTCAGTGAATTCTAATTGATTAAATGTGCTGCTAGTTCAGCTGACCATGAGACGTTCACTCTGTGTACAAGTCTGTGGTGAGGGCGGGGTTAGTGGGAAAATGCCACTTCCATCAGGAAAGCAATTCAACAACATTCAATTCAAAACAAACAGTTCTGGCTACGGCTGGGCCATTAATTGCATTTGCAATATAATCACAATTTAACAAAACACAATTTTCAAATCAAAGAGGCTCTCAGTTTTGGTCAAACTACATTTACGTAAACTCAAACAAGTAGCTATATTTCTATACCAGCCCTGTAGGTGGCGGTAATGTGCTTAAAGTAGGTTTCCAACACTGATCTCTATTTATTCACAGAATTGCTGATTGCCTGAAAAAAGTGAAGCGGCCGCCATATTGTTTCTCCACACTCCCACAGAGATGCACAGTAAAAATGCCTACATGTGCCGCATTTGACTGCAAAAACAAGCAGTTTTCTGGCTGTAGGAAGTCAGTCAGTGGATGAACTAACCAATAAATCCATCTGTAAACCAATGGATCCTATAGTATGTAACGCAGAGGTAACCAATTAAAAATCAGCAGGGTCCCAATAACGAAAATCAACAACCAGTAAAGGTCCGGAGATATTTTTATTATAAGGATTCCTGTCTGTGTATGTGTTGTTTCTGTGTTTGTCTCCCTTCCTCCACCAAGAGGCGCCTGGTTCTGGTCCGCCTCTCTACACACCTGCTAAGGGTTTCCTTGTGTACGGGGTGCTCTTAAGCTGCTGACTGCCACTACCTCGACGCCAGAGTGTTTGCCAGTTTGGGGTACTCTAGCCAAGCTGAGTTTTGCTGAGTCTAACTGAGTTCTTGTCATCCTGAGTTTTAACATTGTTTTTGTCTTTGCCTCTCAGCAGGAAGTCATCCTGCAAACTGGATTTTTCTGACCTTCTCTCCCAGGAAGGATCATCTGAGCTTCAAACTGAGCTAAGAATTTAAACTGGAGGTTTGAATCCACTTTCCCTCAAGAGATCATTTGAGCTTCATACTGAGTAAGGGGTTAATCTCCACTACGACCTGTTCAAGTAACGCAGGAAATCTGAGTGGCAGTCAGCTTCTCCGTTCACCTTAACAACCGCTTTCTGGGTAAACCCTGTTCCCCCCTCCACTGAATCAGACAAACACCGAAACTTCCGTACACAGACTGGAGTCTAAGAGTCAGCAACTTCTCTGAAAACGTAAGTTATCTACCAAATTCTCCTCTTCAAGTTTCAGAATCCAAATTCCTACTGAGCCTGAACTAACCGCAGTGTCTTCCCCTTACCCTTCAGTTCCAGTTGAGCAGTGTTCAGAGCAACACTGGATTCATCACAAACTCCTAAATAAACCTGTTAAACCTTCCCCCGGTCTCTGTGGATTGGTCTCTCTGCATGTGTGTCCGAGCTCTTGATAAAATCATGACATTTAATTATATTCTGTTACTTTAAACAGAATTTAACATTGAAATAAAATTACGTGTTTATACATCCATGTAATACATTAACTTTTAAATAAAATATATAAAAAAGAGAATTTTTCCATTTTAAAATCTAAATCTTTTTTTTTTTTAAGTACAGAACAACAATCTTTCAGTTTGGTATATAGACAATTTCCTGTTTCACTTACTTTATAAAACACCTTTTGTCTTTTTTTTATGGCTTAATGTAGGGTGATCAGATGTCCTCTTTTTTTCTGGACATGTCCTACTTTTCAGACTTTAAAAAAATGTCTGGGGGGAATTTTAAAATCGTCCGGGATTTTGGCCGACTGCCTCTTACATAGCCTAAATCTCAATGAACTCATCTTGATCTGCACTGGTGGCCTGTCCTGGGACAAAAAGAATGCTTTTAAAGCTGGGTACATTTACAGCAATCGCCAATGTGTGGCGGGGTAGTAGTCACAGCACTTCTATATATCGATGCACGGTGGCGCCATCTGCAGGTAAGGATAAGGTAAGTAACAAGACACAACATTTGTCACTTCATGGATCACGTGCAGCCTGGTGCCGGACGCTCGGGAGGGCTTTACCGTATTAACAGAAGCAGTGCAAGTGAAGTTAGACACTGTCTCAAAGATATTGACTAAATTAGCCATTGACATTGTGTCTATCATCAGTCATTCACTGTGAATTATCAATTTAGTAATTCTTAAGTGGATGACACTGTAGTTTCTGTAGTGTTTGTTGTATTTCTCATTTGAAAAAGTCATGTGCTGAAATATATTGCATGTTATATTGACAGGAAAAAAAACTAACATTTTTAAAGACTAATGCATAGACAGCAAAAAAAAGTATATGCCATCATGCATGCATAATTTGAAAATAGGAAATACTACAGCATTACCAGACATTTACTTGTAAATCAGTCTTGATGTAAAATCTTAAAATTTTATGTAATACCAAAACAATGTAATACACAATTTAGCACTTTTGGCTCATCTGTATTATTCTGCTCCATCAACACATTAATGTTATTGTGATGCTATATTATAATATAATATGCTATATTACATGATTTATAGACTTCATTGTTTTCATAATGACTATGCAATGTGATGGGCTGATTTATTTATTCTAAGTTGAAGTTATTCTACTGATGCTATGAAACAGCCAGTCTGTGTCAAAGTGATGAATTTATTGTTATTTTAAAAGTCTCAAGTCCCCCTGAAAAGGAGAACATCATGGTTGTTCGATGCTGCAGCGCACAGATTGTTTACAGTGAGACCGGCTATAAGCAGACCAATGAATAACTAGAGATCAGTGGTTTGCAACCTTGCAGAAGAGAAAGATGCAGCTAGATTGCAGATTCATTCCTGCAAGTAAAGGTCAGAACTTTTTCACACAGAGGTTTCAGTAAAGTCCTGCAGAAATGGGCTTTGGACAAACAAGGTCATAAAAGATCCTAAACTCTTTATTGAAATTAATTGAGGTAAAATCAGATGAAATCACATTCACAATATTGGCTTAAAATAATCGTACTTTTCATGCTTGGAAAATCGTTCAGTTCTAGTGGCACAAGCTGCACTTTTGGTAAATACTACCATTTCCATGAAAACATTTCCTTCTAAACTGTAAAATATGTTTTATGTTAATCTTTTTATATATATATATATATATATATATATATATATATATATATATATATATATATATATATATATATATATATATATATATATATAATATTCTCTCTAAATAAACTGTTAAACCTAAACTGAGATTTCAAGATTATTTTATTATGACAACATTTCTTAAAAACAGTGATGGATAATGCAGAAATAAAAACAGCAACTGTTTTATCAATTTAAAAGCAGTGTTGCTAAATGCAGGGGGAGGATTTACCATTAGGCAATACTAGACAGTAGCCTAGGGCCCCAAGTTCCTGGGGGCCCCATAAAACTCTGTTTACATGTATGGTTAATACAACTATTCCTTTTTTGTGCACATTAATTATGGTTTTGATTAAAATCCTTTAACTAAAGTGCCATCAGAACGCTGATAATATTAAGTGTGTCTCAGCCCCCCCTTCAGTGTCCACCATATTGGATCAGTCCATTTGCTGCACATGTTCAGAAAGGTCCAAACAGACAGCAGCAAACCATTTGAAAACAAACCATGCAAAGAGCAGTGTTGCCAACTTAGAGCTTTAGTCGCTATATTTAGCGACTTTTCAGACCCCTCTAGCACTTTGATTTCTAAAAAGCTCCTAGCGCCAAATCTAGTGCCTTTTTTCTGCTACTGGAGACTTTGGAGACAACATCTAAAAGCAGCGAACTCTGCTCTCCAGAGCGAGTAGATTGGTAACCCCGCCTCCGGCTCTCCTCTATCTTGTCTGCTGTCATGATTCATGCAGCTATTATTTCATCCAAATGAAAAATGGAGAACAGAGAAGCAGATCATGGCTTGTCTACAGTGAAAAGAAGGACTGGGTTATTTACTTTGGCCTTTTTGGAAACACAGGAAGGAGCAATCAGCTAAGTGAGCTTAGTGCTTGGAAAAAATCTTTCATTCCTTTAGAGACACCATGAAAAGTCAGCTGAGTACAAAACATAGAGAGGAAAACAAGAAGAAAAGGGACAAGAAGAGAGGGACACAACCTAGAACAGATAATGGATGTCTATTCTATTAACATTTCTCTATCTGTATAATGGGTCTGTTTGATGTGTTGTCTTCTCCATTCAGAGGGCCCCCTGCCTGTCTTTGTCTAGGGCCCCAAATTTCCTAAATCTGCCCCTGGCTAAATGAATAAAGTCTTAATGTTATGATAACTCACATTATATCAAATATTCCTCCTTTTCCAAATGGGCCTCAGTCGTCTGGCTTTAGTGCAATAATTACTTCATTTCTATTGTTTTCACAGCTGAGCTTCAGATCTTCTCCTCATCTCACTAATCAGTGTCTCATTAACCTGAAACTTTTTTACACACTGTTAACTTATCTAAAGATAAATAAATGTATTTAAGCAGGTAAATATGAAAATCTGCCTGTGGGATGATGAGAATAAGATAATTACATATTATGCAGTTCAAATACGATAATTAATTTTTTGTTTCTGTTTAACATGTTAATATCTCATTCCATTAGAAAATTGTCTTAATTTATAACTCAAATCGAGGGGAATTACTTATTCCAGGAAACACTGACTGGAATGTGACAAAGTTACTTTTTATAATGTATTTCCATTAATTTATGTTTATAAACATATGAAAAAGTGTTATTTTAAGTAGTGTTGCACCGATACCAGTATCGGGTGAGGCCCTAATCCAGCACTAAAATGGTGTTATCGGTATTGGCAAGTACCAACAAATAGGGCACTGAGAGCCAAACGTTTAGGTCCAGGTTGGCAATAAGAAGTTCTACTGGATTCACTTTGTTTTAGTATTTTTCCTGCAGCAGCTTGACAAAGCCATGATGGCAATTAGTTTACATCACAGTAGTATGCAGTTCTTCATATGAACACACACATCAATTTCAAACAGATGGTATCGGTATCGGCCAATACTGCACAGCCAGGTATCAGGAATCGGGGCCAATAAATGGCATTGTAAGCAAATAACATCAAGAACCTCTTCATGATCCTATCAAATGAAATGCCATAACTTCTTTTAGTGGCGTTCCAGCTATTTTTAGATGTTTGGTGAAGTGCTCAGTAATAAAGTGGGAATGAGGTCAGAGAAATTGGCTGAGATGGAGCCACGCGCTGCGTAATGGGAAAGGAAGGGAGCGGTTGTCATTTCTAATAAGCGTCTGCTTGAAAGTGTTCAGGCTTTACTTCTGTTTTAGAGAAACGCTCTGAATGAGGCCCTCTGTGCAGAGAAACGCATGAAGGCAACAATGCGCCTTCTGTCACTGAGCGTGGGCCGCGTGCGTGCGTCACATTCCACAGCCGCTCCTGATGGTCTGTTTAAGCAGAAAATGAGCAGCCTTCATCTGGAGCTCTGCTCCCCAGCTGGAAGCAGAACCTTCAGCTTCAGAGGATGCTGGGATGTTTTCTACCGGTATGCACACTGTGACGTAACAAATGCACGAGAAGATGTTGAAGCGGAGCGCGCGGAGCTGCGTCATCAGAGCGAGGATGCGTTCAGGGACTGGAGGATGAGCTGCAGCGTCACAGCAGCATAAACACACTGGAAGTAAAGCATTTCCTCACCAGCAGGGGGCGAAGTTTGGAAACAAACAGAGAATAAAATCATTTCAGACTTACTTCAGTTTCTGAGTGAGGTGGAATCCCAACAAGGCAGAAAGTAACTCCATTCATTGGTTTCTCAGCCGCTCTGCTCTCTTTAGTAATAATTTATTAACAAACAATAACCTATTAAAATAATAATGTGCAGTTAGTCTCTAATGAGCATCTTGCAGGGATCCGCCCTGTGTGTCCGGACCCTGAGCTGCCCTCCCTCTAAACGGTCCCACAGCAGCGCGAGGACAGTCCTACGTCACTGCCATTAACCCCGCCTTCAAAATAAAAGCGCACCACAGATAGAATTATTGATTGCGCATTCCATCTTTTGACTATTAACAACACTTTCTGTCGTGGAGAATAGAGGACCTCCATATGGAGAGGATTTAGTTCCATAAAAAAAAACACCCTTTGTAAATGAAAATGTGAAAAAAAAGTAATTCAGAGAAGAAACTGAGGGAAAACATCTTGAACAGACAGAGCAGAGGTTTGATTAACTAAATTTTTTTCTTAGATTTATATCTAAGTGGCTGAATAGTATACAGGAACGTCTGTGCAGAGTATGGGCTGGTAACCCCAAGGTCACCGTGGAAAACACCTCCAAAGGTGGTAAAGAATGATCAAGCCAAGATCCTGCTGGACTTCCAGATACAGACGAACCGAATGGTAATCACAAAGCAACAGGACATTGTGGTGGTGGACAAAAAGCCGTTGTGGTTGGCATAGGGATACCAAGTGACTGGTATCCACTGGTAACCCGTGGTCATTGGGTTCCACTTGGAGGAAAAAGGGGGGAAGACCCTTTTTCCTCCAAGCTGGGGGTCCTCTACCAGAGGCCTGGGAGCTTCAGGGTTCTGCCAGTATTTTTGCTGTTCCTAGAATTGCACTCTTCTGGACCGAGATGTCTGAGGTATTTCCAGGGAACTGCTGATTCAGTTTGGGGGTCACTGCCCCGAGGGCCCCAATGACCATGGGTTCCACTGATGCCTTGACCTTCCAGGTTTTGTCCAGGTCTTCTCTGATCCCCTTGTATTTCTCTAGTTTCTCATCTTGGTATTGCTATGTCAACCAAAACGGGTTTCCTCTCCTTTTTGTCCAACACCACAATGTCCGGTTGGTTTGGTTTATATATATATATATATATATATATATATATATATATATATATATATATATATATATATATATATATATATATATATATATATATATATAACTTTTGGATCCCAAACGGATAACTTCCTTATGAAATTAGAACATCCCACCAAGAAACACCTCTTGGTATAGGGGGTTCTATGTATGTACCAAATTCCATTTCTAGGATATTGTGGTGGGTCTGTCTTGTTTTAGGGGCGCTGTAGAGCAGGTTGGCCCATTTTTACCTCCTTTAGGATGATAAAATCAAGGAGTTAGACCACTAGCAGTCAGCTGGGTTGGCTTGGACATCTGTTATGGATGCCCTCTGTTAGCCTGCATAGGGGAGGTGTTCAAGGCACTTCCCCCAGGAGGAGGACTGGGACCCGTTGGAGGGACTATGTGTTTCTCATCTGGCCCTGGAACACCTTGGGCTTCTCCCACAGGAGCTGGGGGAGAGGGAAGTCTGGGCAGTCTTTCCTACGAGTTCTGCACCGGCAATGACTGCAGGAAGGACAGTTTTCTGAAAAATCATGTTTTCCTCTTATCTTTAAGCTTTCAAAAAGCCAAGTCTTTTGATGAAAGAATTACACATTAATAGATCTACAGTGGTTCAAATGTTTACGGCCATATGGGTCTTTGTCTTAGTTTTTCATAATACCCCAAATATTGTGTCCTGGTTAAGGGACTTAGGTAGAGAATTACTGTGGTGATCTCCTGACAGATGGGGTTAGTGGTGATGCCACATCCAGACATGATCCAAATTATGACTCCCAGTCTTTAATTCAAAACAGGGATGATGGCATTTCCTGTTGATGTGTTCTTAGAAAGAGGAGGATGTAAAGCAAGAAGAAAGCGAGAGATCTGTTTTTAGGGCAAATTTCAGAGCCCTAATTCCAACTCCTGACAGCTGACACTGCATGAAAAGTGAGATTTTCGTCCCCGTAAACTCCCGCAGATCTGCCTGATTTTCGTCAGTTTCCGACAATTTGCAACCCGTGCTTGTCCGCGTTTGTCCTGCCACAAATTGTCGGAAACGTACCATGACGTATGTGGAGAGCGATCAGCTGTACTAATGGCCCTAATTAGCATATGAATGCAGCAAACCTGCGCGGCTGGCCAGGTCTGGCTTGAATAACCTACTCAGTATTGGCTGAAACCACTATTCTCAAACAAATGAAATCGCTCGTGATTGGCAGCAAAACCACACGTGGCCACGCCAGGCTTTAATTTTCTTACTGAGTATTGGACGGAACCACTTCTTTTTAAACAAGTAAAGTCGCTCGTGATTGGTTGGCATATATATATATTTACATATAAATTTATATATATAAATTTATTCATATATATATATATATATATATATATATATATATATATATATATATATATATATATATATATATATATATATATATATATATATATATATATATGTATATATATTCATTCATATATTTATTCATTCATATGGTGTGTATTTATGTTATCCTACACTACTACACAATTATTATGCTACCATCAAGGACATGAATGAATTCATACAGGAAATGAACATTTGCCAGGAAGCTGTTTAGGCAAAGAAAGAGCTTTATTAAAACACACCCAACTATATACAACGCGTATCCAAACACATGCATTTCTAAAAATTAAAAGTCCGTGAACGGTCCGTTTGCTTCCTCGGGGTTGGAGGTAACTGGCAGCATTCCCTCCGAGGCAGGTCCGATGTGCAGACGCCTACTGTGCGTGGCCCTGTACTTCGGCATCGCTTCTAACCGGGACTGCAGCTTAACACATAGTTCAGTGAGATCCGGCCTACGAAATGGCGGCGACCGTACAATCCATCCAGAGACACCTCCGAGGAAGGCGGACTTCCAGAGTTCCACTTCCTCATCTGCTAGCACACTCTGCCTCGCTTTCAGCAGCTGAAAAAAAAAACAATGAATCAGCGCACTGCGTATGGACACAACACATCTATCAATGCACCTGAAAAATAGTCACCAAATAAAGTCTTACCCTCTTTCTTCTGGCCCGACTCCGAGCAGATAGCCTCCGCACGCAACGTGTTGGCTGGCAGCGTGTATCTGAAGCTCCTGCGTACCGTCTGAAAATACGTCTTACCAGCAGCTGGAAAACAATTAAATGAGAGTGGTATGAATAAAAAATCAAACGCAAGTCACAGTAACAAGGAAGGAGAAAACATTAAAACAAGTCACTTACACACAATGTCGTCTTTATCAACATCGTGCAAATCTGGACTTGCTGATATGGCTCAGAGCAAATAGGAGGTCTGTGAAAACAAAATGTAAAGCTATGATCGGTATCCATTACCTTTTACCGCAGAATGAAAGCATATTCTTTAAATCTTACCCCTTGCTCCGGTTCATAGCGCCTGCAATTAGTCTCCGAGTTGTTAAGACGGCATACTGCTTCCTGTGAATCACAAAAAATACACTTTAATAAAGCTTGTTCTTGCAAGGCTACTATTAGCCGCTATTAGCCGTAGCTGAGGCTAGGCTACTTTTAGCTTAGCAGGCAGTAATCGAACATATATTTACCGCTAGCATCTCTTCTTTGAGTTCGTCTTGTTCGATGCAGAGTCGCCATCGCGTCCAAGAGGAGTTTTACCCCGAAATCCCCCATTCTCCGCTCCAGACCGCCTGCACAAAGCAAAGCATCCATCCTCCACTGTGGCTGCACACCGCCGTTCTGAGTTTCTTGGAGATCGTAGGGAGCATGCGCGAGATGAACCAGGGTTTCCGCGGATCAATAAAAATAATTTAAAAATCATTCTTTTTTTTTTTTTTAAATCAAGGTCTTAATTGGCACTAAAATTATTTAAATATGTTTATCTAAGTATTTATAATTCTTTAATAAAAAATGCTTATAAAAACAATTTCGTCAGATATATTATATCGCTCCAGGCGGAGAAAAAGCTAGAGGATATATATATACGTATATATGTGTGTGTGTGTGTGTTTACATACATACAGGAGTCATGGAACTCTGCTTGCAGCGTCTTCATATTTCATGTACACTAATAACCTTTGTACATGGTTCTTGTTGATGGCATTAAAATCATTTCAAATAGCATTAAAATAGCATTAAATTAGAGTCACTCATTCCTGTATGAACCCTGTGAGTGCTTAATTTAATATGACATATAAAAAAAATCCCACCATCATCCAGCATATGTTCAGTTTCTGCCCAAATATATATTTATATTTTTGTAGATTTTTGTAACGGGGATAAGGATAATTCAAAACTGCTTTTTTTTTAATGAACTTGTTCACTACTTCCAAACTCAGCATCTCTTTTGAATGGATTTGATTAAAGTTTAAGTCCCTCGGTATAAAATAAATATTTTGATGGAGATGAGAGATCTGCTTCCTCGTTGGTGAATAACCAATAGTTTGGATCCAATCATTTAAATAAACGGTGTTAGTTTTTTTTTAAATTATATATATATAAGAATTGTGCTATAATTTCTAGTCACCGATCTGTTGCTGCTATATTTTAATTTGACGAACCGGAATTTGTCGATGTTCTTTTTCCTGTTTGGTGCGATTGCAATTGCGGATCTTGACCTGGCCGGACCTTATGACCACAGTGTACCAATCTTCTGATGGCTACTTCCAGCAGGATAATGCGCCATGTTATAAAGTGAATCATCTCAGACTCATTTCTTGAAACTTTTCCACTTAAGTAATTGTGAATTGAGCATATTGACAGACAACATTTTATTTTTTATCTTAAATGCAATTTTTTTTTTTTTTATAATTACTGCTCTAAATGTATTGCTCTGTCAGCTAAAGATCTGTTTTGGTCTCTATACTTTAATTAAATAAATCAATTCAAGCTAAAATGTAAGAGGCTATACTGAGCCTGATCTCTTTGCATTCTTACCTTTCAGAAAAATGTCACTTGGTGTAAAACCCCCCTGCAACCCTGATTTGCATTTGTATAGCTCACAGCATGTTCATTTACATGTTAAAGCCTCCCCTAGAATTCCATGGGGGGAGGCATGGGGGGAACACTGCCTAAGAGAGTCCACGTCAATTTCTGACAATTTACGGGAGTTTTC
Organism: Cyprinodon tularosa; assembly: GCF_016077235.1. Taxonomy (NCBI): domain Eukaryota; kingdom Metazoa; phylum Chordata; class Actinopteri; order Cyprinodontiformes; family Cyprinodontidae; genus Cyprinodon; species Cyprinodon tularosa. The sequence goes on from NW_024039254.1 coordinate 634,806, forward strand.
GGCGAAGCCTGCAAATTGTCGTAAACTGAAGTTCCACGACAATCTACAGTGCCGCATATTGACGAAAATCCCACTTTTCATGCAGTGTGATGTCCTGCAACTTTTATATGTGCCCTTGGTCCAAATCAAGTAATTAGATCTCAATTAGTCCGGGTCGGACAGAACACCTCTGATGTCATCATCCTAAGCACAGGCTCCCCTCAGGGGCTGCGACCTGAGCCCCCCGTTGTTCACCCTGATGACACATGACTGCGTCCCCAGGTTCACCACCAATCACATGGTGAAGTTTGCAGACAGCACCACGGTGGTGGGCCTCATCAGAGACGACAACGACCTGAACTACAGAGAGGAGGTGGAGCAGCTGGTGATGCAGAGATAACAGCCTGATCCTGAACGTGGAGAAGACCAAGGAGATCATGGTGGACTTCAGGAAGAACCGTCCTAACCACGCTCCACTGCTCATCAACAGCTCAGCTGTAGAGGTGGTCAGCAGCACAAAATTCCTAGGGGTGCACATCACAGACACCCTCACCTGGACTGGAAACACCACCTAACAGGTCAAAAGGGCCCAGAAGTGCTTGGACTTCCTGAGGAGGATGAGGAGAGCCCACCTGCCCTCACCCATCCTCACCACCTTCTCCAGCAGCACCATAGAGAGCGTTCTGACCAACTGTCTCACTGTGTGGTGTGGAGGCTGCAGCGCCTCAGACTGAAAGAAGGTGAGAACAGCAGAGAGGATCATGGGGGATACTCTTTCCTGCATTAAAGACATTTCATCCCAGCGCTGCGTGTCCCGAGCCCTTATTTCTTATTTTTATTTATTTACTGATTAACACTAAATTAATTAAATCAATGTGAACATATTAGTTCTAGTTATAAATAATGATCCATTGATTATTCTTTGCTGACCGGACTTCTCCTTTAAAAACCTCATCCACCAAAACACCAAGACTAGACGTCTTAAGAGATCTCTTTCTATACTTCTAGGCTCTATTTCTATCCCTCGTAAAAAAAAAAAAATGGCAACCCTTAAAACACAAACAGAGTAGAAAAAAACAAAGAGAGAAAGATGGAGCAAGCAGGGCATAATCTCTGTTTTCTAAATTGTTCAGTTATTTTGAAGCAACCTAGAGCCCAGTGAGTGTGCATGTAAGGGGGGGATGGGGGTGGGGCCCATCTGTCTATTTACAGCAGCAGTAAGAGATTTTGCTAAATCTGTCTAATCCTCTGGGATGCAATGAATAGAAGGTGCAGTGGGTGTGCTGGCTGATGAAGAGTGAAGCCACTTTTCACAAAGAAAGACGGAAAACAGAAACAACAACAAAGAAAAGACCACTGTCGATGAAAAGAGACTTTGATGGATCCAAACGCTGCAGCGTCCGTGCCGAATGGGATGCCCGATTACATGTAACTCTGTGATTGAATTAGCGTGGCTCCGGATAGAGATCCTGCTCTGCAGATCAATCTCCTCACATCAGCGTCACCAATGTCTCATCTCTACAACCTTTGGACTCGGCTGAGACCAAAGTTTTATCTTAGTTCACTCAAGTTGTGCTTAGTCAAAGGACCTCACTTCCTGTCACGTAAGCATCTTTCCCACTGAAAATATCGGGTTAACAAGGGTTTTTCAAACCCGTGTCAACCCGCTAACAATCAGCTTTTGGCTCCCTTCCCGCTTGAATAAAAAGCTGGTCTAACCCCTCGCTAGCAGCTGCATGGCTGAAGGTGGTTTCTTGCAGATTTAATAATCCGAAAAGGGCAACAGAAGCAAAAATCCACAAACATAAATTCAAAAAAATCCAACAGAATACCGACGTCCAGAAAAGAAATGATGATGAAACAGCAACAGTGACTGAGCAGGAGGTGTATATATGGGAGATCGAAACAAAGACCAGGCTAATCAGCAGATTGGGAGCAGTTGTGGGCAGAGGAGTCTAGATGGGAGCCTGGTGAAGGAGACTGAAGCAAGAGGGCAACAAGAAATACCTAAGAACTCAAATACAATCAAATATTAAAAAAAAACACAAAATAGAAATAAAATCGATGAAAACTCAAAGTTAAAATTTAAACAGAACCAATCACCGACAGAAATAAGGAAAGTAAACAATGTAGAGCAACATAGGTCCTAGTCAGTAAGCTTTATTGTTTCACTCCTTATCTGTCCAAATCCCTCTCAGAGTTGTTTTTGCTTATTGGATCAGAAGCGCCTGTGTGTTGATGCCCATACATCACATCCAATGGTATCAGGTAATTTAGCACGTCAACCCGGCTCTGGTGTTCCCACAGCATGCCGATCAGAGCCGAGGTGATTTTAACGCGGGTCGCTAGCTGAGTCGTTTGACCCGGATAGACACATGTCAGTTAGCTGTTCCCACTGCCACTAGAAGCCCATTGTTCCCAGGTTTCAACTGGTTTATCAGGCAGTGGGAACGGCGTTCAGTCCAACTTCACTGGAAATCAGCAGCTGCAGGAGGAATGATCCGCTGGCTTTAAAGTGGAGAAATTCAATACAGTTGTTCATTTTAAATTAGAGTTTTAGCTCAGTTTAATTGTTTTGTTTAGCGTAAAAAAAAAGTTACATATTTGATTTTTAACATTTAACCTGAATATTTAGCTTAAATAATAACTTATTTTAGTTATCATTGATTATTTCTCCTTACATGTCACCATGTTTGGTGAAAGTGGCTCATTTTAA